>NW_010263795.1:181366-199777 GCF_000690775.1 Eurypyga helias
ATGCATGCTAGCCCTGGCTTTTTTCCACTCGAATGTAATGTTTCATGGGAACAGCAAAATCTGTAGAAGTCAGAGATCAAAACTGAACATTATTTCCAAAATACAAATGGTACACAGAATGCTGTCATGGAAACCTTCCTTACAGAGCCCTTAGCGTAATGGGCAATCATCCCACGCTATGCTGCGGAAGTATTCATCTCTCACCACACCGCACTGTGTAGCCTATACGTTGTAGTCACAATACAAATGCAGATTTTCCTCGCGTGACACTGCTTTTCGTGGACAAATGCTGCAGCCTGCTTTTCATGCCCTAATACCTGGCTATACCTTGCAAAGCTATGTGGGATCAGATGGACTTTGTTTCCTTAAGATAACTGGCATTTCCTCTTTCCTCTGCAACCCATGTTAATATCAAAAGCTACCATTGTTTCACAAACACTTTTTAGCTTGCTGCTGACTTGGGGTACAGCTCCTACTTGATCGTGGCCCATCAAAATAACATTTCGTTGTTACTCACAGGTGGTTTTGTTTATCCTTCACAAAATGCTTGTGCTTAGTAGTTATATTTCCTCAAGTAATTTGTCTTTTCCCGGACAATAAATACAAAGAGACAGAGTACCAAATCTCCAGACAGTAAGTCAGGCAATAATTTCTTGTCTTTATCAAATGCAAAGTGTAGGCAGTGTAACCCATTGCAAAGATATGACATGACAGTGATATTTGGACTGAGTGTGAGAGGCAGAAGTAGCAGAGAGGTTTTGTATTTCTAAGAAAGACGAGATGAAATTTTGTAATTACGGAACAAAAGCGTTTATATTGTTTCAGATTAATTTCCAAGCCACGTGCCCCAGAAAAAAGTCCAAATTCTTGAATGAGAGACCACAAAGCTATTGAGAGAGATAAGCTATGAGAACGCAAGTATCAGTTTACTTTGGCTATGGATGATTTAAGTGAAAGGGACAATACGTTCGAGCATGTCTCGCAGTATGGTTTTAGTTGCATCTTCAGTTTACGGGTGGAATAGAATGAATGGCTGAATCAGGGCATTTGGAATTTACTATAGGGAGAAAAGAGGGAAATCACTGATATTTTGGTTTAGGTTCAGAGAGTTCCCAGTAGCTGATTCCTACAATATGTAAGTGAATTTTTTCCATGCCTTTCAGTGCAGGTAGTTCAATGCTTAAGGGGCATCAATGAATATTTAAACAGATGGCACTGACCAGAATGTATGTTAAAAACAAAACAAAACAAAAAATCAAAATTTGCATGATGGAAATAGTCATTGATAAGCCTTAGCCACCATAAAAATGACAAAAGAAAAATGGAAAGGTGTATGTCCTTCTATGCCCAGTTAATCTCTGTGCCCCGTATAGGTATTACATCTTCTGAAACAGTCCCAGGAAATGCTACAAGTCCTTGTAACATAAAACCTTATTGAGATTGTCCATTATTATAGGCTTACCTCCGAGTAAAAAGCCAAAAGAATGGCAAACACTTCCTTTCTCATGCTGCATGTTTGCAATCAAGTGTTAGAAATGAAGTTATAAATTATGCATTCAGTGCAGGACTCTCCTAGTTCTCGCTGCACTGTAAATAAAATAATCAGATGGGTTACACAAAAATGGCGATCATGTAAGATCCTAGGATAAATAAAGAGCTGCCAGAAATTGGCCCTCTGTGAGGGGCCAATTTAAAGAATAAACAGCTCAATGTAGGAGATATTGGGCTTGGAAAATCTCACCGAAGTTAGCGGTGAGATTTCACTTTGGTTTTTGGTCTGACATAGCATTTGTGATTCTGCCTCCTCCCCTGTCTACCAGATCTGTTTTTCAGGTGAGTGAATACTATGAAGTTTTATGTCAAAGATGTTAGGCGACAAGCTTCCCTTGTGTTTCTATGCAAGTTGAACTAAGTACATCATGAGAAAAAGAAAACTCTTAATTTACTTTCAGCTTGTATAGACATTATCTGCTGTGTTCTTACTCCATGCTGTGTTGCTTAGGCTACAGCAAAAAAATATTTTGTTTACTCAGCTTGAAAGAAGTCTCTGTACTGACTGACCACCGACCCCAATTCTCAACTTCTGTTCTAGTTATGTTGTGATAGTTTGCAACAAAATAAGGTTTTAAAAAAATATTCTAGTGAGTTGTATGCGTTTTTCCTGCCAAATCTTGGGAGGTTTTTCTCATCGTATTAGGGAATACTTATCCTACCTGCCTTAAAGCTGTACGTGGGTTGCTTTGGGAAAGAAATTCTTTCTTGGATCTTTTTTCCCCCCCTAAAAAGATATCCCAAATAAGTTTTTGAATTTCTAATAAATATTTAAAACGCTCAGAAGCTCCAGTAATCTTTGGAAGAGGTCTTCTGCCTTCTGCTTTCATTTTCTCCCCCTCAATAGGAAACTCTTTGTTCCTGCATCTGAAAGTGAAGAAAAGTACACTTCATTAAGCCTGTAGTTGTTTAGAACTCAGAAGTGTAGATTGATTAGCAAATACTCTACAATAGCTCTTATAATGGAGACCTTTAAATAAATGGGTTTTAAACTATTCTTACGGTTTCTAGTGCTTTTTATACAGTCTAAACATGCTTTGTACACCATTCTTTGACTCCGCTGTGTTCCTGGAGGGGAATGAATCGGAATATTCTGAATGCCTTATGTAACGTATTTAGAGAACTTTTTTGTTTGTATCTTTGTTTAAATTTCTTGGACGGAATTAATTAATGGCAAAGTATAAAGGCCAACTTTGAAACCCTAGCTGACTTATACACTAGAGCTCAATTTGTATTCTACATCAAGGAAATGTTTGGATTTGAAAGAAGGGCACCATTATCAAAAAGATGTCTGTAGATGGCTCTGTTCGTCAGAGCGCCATCTCTTTGCCACAGAAGTGTGGTTTTAACCTTTGGATAATTCTAAAGGAAATTGATTTTTTGATCAGAGTGTATATTTAATTCCTTATTAAACATTAAATGCAGAACAGGAAATAGTTACAGGTTTGGGATAGGAAAAAAATTAGAAAGGTTGGATTTGTTTAAAACAATGTTAATTTCGGAGGAAAGGTAGAGAGAATAAAATCTGTAGCCTGGGCTTTTAGGGTCCTGTAGAAATTCGACAGGGTAACAACTTTTAGGAAAGAGACACACTCTTTTTCTTTTCATATCCATATTTGCATTGCAACTTTGTAACTACATTCCTTTGAACAGTACTACGCTAGTGCAGTGATCTGTAACGATTCGTTTCTCAGTGGGTATAAATTTGCCTAGCTTCATTGAAAACAGTAAAATAAAGATAATTTACGTCAGCTTCCAAATGCAGTCTTCAAGGGTTTTAATCAGCTGATCACTGCAGCAGTGGGGAAGTCGGCAGGAGAATCCTGCCTTCTGTCATTGTGGAAAAGGGGTTATTCATGAAGGGCCATGTTCTGTTTTACAGACAGCTAAAGCACTCTCTTACAGGGCGTTACCGTGTGTGCTTCACCCCTCTGCCTGCTCCGTTGCGGGATGGGCACAGGAGAGAAGATGAAGGTCCTCCTTGCATACCTATGCTTCCCTGGATTTCAGGTTCTGCATGCAGGAAGGGCATTCCTTGTAGGCAAAGCAACTCAGCCTAAGTGATAACAGGGGAAATGAAAATAACAATAATGTAGGGCTGTAACACATACACCAGCTTCTCTTAAAGCCACTGGAATTTTCCCAGAGTATACTGTAGGAGCAACATCAGATCCTGGTCTGTACATGGTGAGGCCCAGGGGACGTTTGACATTTCGTATTCATAGAAGACTTAGACCCGTTCCTGCGTTACAGCTGTAGGAGGCAGAAAGCTCAGCAAAGGCAGCCAGAGGGTTTCAAGCCCATGCATTAAGTTCAGGAAATAACAGGGCAATTTTTTCCAGTCTAGAGATCTCAAATCTTGGAGAGGGCCAACCTTGCTGATATTTTTGTGATCTATTTCTTGTTGTCTCAGGCTTTGAGGTTTGTGTGGTCACTCAAATCTGTGCAATGTCAGCACAATGCTCTGGCAGCTCATATAGAGTGCCTAGCAGTAAGGTATTAAGACTTTTAAGTAGATGAAAGATCTTGTCTTCATGCTTTCCAGGATTATCATCCCTGTGCCAAAGAGAGATTAGACAGGAGGGAGTAGAGATTTGATAATACCCTCTATGCTTTTGAATATTTGTAGGGTAGAGAGAGGATTGGTTGAGATGGGCTTTTCCGGTTTTAGAATATTTTTTCTCCTCACACTAGTAACTATCTTTTTTTCCTTTTCAAACATTATGTATTTTCTGCCTCATTTATTTATCTCTGTGGCACCTTGGCATGGTCCTGAGAAATGTTAAACATTGTCCAGTCTGTGTCTTTAGAAACAATTGAGCGTTAAGGACAATTTTGTAACATCAAACTTAGGGTGAGAATATTTATCCCAGTCCCATCATGTTCCCTTGTCCTATTTCACTGATAACACTAAACATCCATGATCCTACAAGAGGTAGGGAATTAGGATACGGACAGTAGCTGGTGTACAGAGAGTAGCCCAGCTTCTCTGGCCTATTTGACACTGGGCGATCATGGATTTCCTCCAGAGCTGTCGAGAGGGCTGTGGACAAGCCCGTGTTTATGCTCCTGCAGTACAATGTGAGCAGTGGCACAGAAAGCCTGTTGGGCTCCTGCCAAAGGGCCCCACAAAGGCAGCCAGATCATCTCCCTGCAATGCAAATACGATGGCAGTGGCGGCAGGGGAAGCCTGGGTGCGCAGCCGTCTCCTCCTCTCCCCTGCTCGCCCTCCCCAGTTCTGGTACCGGGAGGGCATATATACTGAGAGGGAGGTCACAAGGAGCACTGACTTGCAGAGGGATCTGGGGAGGTAGTCTGCTCTCAGAGCTCAAAGCTCACACCTGCATGACTTTGGGATCGACATCCTCGCATCCCAGGTCCCTTACTGACCCTGCACTGGAGGTGGCCCTGGTGTTTGGGTAGTAGCCAGAATAGGCTGGACCATTCCCTGTGAGAGGCCCCAACACAACTTTCAACAAAACCTCTCTTCTCTGTGCCCGAATGGGGGGACTGGCGGAAGCAGGGGGAGGAGCCCTGGGAGGGCAGTGTGGAGCCCTCTGTGAGGGAAAGGGCCCACAGAGAAGTTGCCATCTCCAGCGTGAGCGACTCCTCATCAAAGATCCCAGTCAGTCATCCTGTGCACAAGGTATGGCGGTCCTGGGGCAGAGGGAGACTGGAAAGCGGGAGGAAAGGGAACTAGAGAAGAGTTGAGCAACTAGGAGAGGAAGGTGATGAAGAGAGCAGAGAAACCAGGATGGAGAGGCTTTCAAGAACATGACCCACTGCCTGGGGAAAATGAGATTCAGTGAGAAGTTCAAATAGGTGAAAAGCAGGGCATAGTGAGCAGGAGGAGAATTTATTATAGAATTAATGGCTTGATGCAATCCTGACTATGCAATGACTGAGGGATTTGAGTAGGAATACCCACAGTATACAGGCAAATCTGATGTGCATTTTCTCTTTCCATTTTTACTCTGCTGGCACTATGTATTTTTGTTTGGTTCCAACGTCTCCCGAGTTTGACAATATAAAACTGTATTCTTCTAAATTGCTGATCCTTCTCTTAAACCACGAAGTCTGAAAATTGTCTAAAAACAACTTCCAAACCCAAAAGTTTCCCTTCCTGGAATTAGCAAGTAAGTTATTCACTGCATTTCAGTCCATCACATTTCCCATCTGTTCAAAAGGTTATGGCTGCTTCCACAGAATTAATTTTTTTTAAATTATTTATTTGTTTTTGAGGAGTATACTACTTGGGAATAAGATGTAAGAGATTGTGTCCTCTTCTGAAGGGATGGTTAGACCTGTTATTTAGCATGTGATAAAACTCAACTATTATTTGTTGTCTTGGACTTGAGTGCCTTTGGATCCCAGATGCTCAAGGATAAAGGTTTTCTTGTTTGTTTGTTGCTTGTTTTTTGAGTGGAGTTTTATTTATTTATATATGTGCAGAATGATCTATGCTACTGGGTAGGTTGTCAGACTACTTATTTTGGCACCTAGTTTGAGAAATAGGTGCTTTTACTGTGCAGGTGAAGTGGTTTTGCTTCAAGTCCCCTTAGGATTGTAAAACTCACTGCAAAACAAAGAGTGAATAGTACTTGGCTTTATAAATTTCTGAACGCTTGCCACACTCTGTGGCATATAACTTTCCAATTTCGTGAATCTCACATGGGTCAGCATGCTTGGATTTACTGATTTATACACATACACACATTTAAATTCTTATTGGAAAGCTAGTTATGTGTGGTATTAAGTTCCAGCTGTCCTTATTTTCATACAAGATTGTTTACTGCTCGGTTAGGAAAACTTGTCCAAGATAACACTGTATATGTCATGGCAGAGTACTTTCTATACAAAATGTTATTTTACAGAATTTCCTTATTGACCTTTCTCCTAAGACTTGTTTGGTACTCAGAAGACATGCTGGAGGAAGCTGGCCAACACAGCCATGGCTTAAGCCTTACCCTGTCGTTACCAAATGCACAAAACCACCATGTACAGGGTAGGTAGGTGGAGTGGCTACAAGCCAGACTTAACTCATAGGTAGTATCAGCTCGAGAAGAGAAATCAGAGCTGGGAAGAGCAGATGTGTGAGTGTACACATCCAGGCTGATGTCCTTGGGATACCTGAAACACCCTGGGAGAGAACAAGTAGTAGATTCATCCATCAATTTCTTGCTGTTCAGCCAGGCTGGTGATGGCTGCATGAGGCTCTTCTTTTACCTTTTTGGTAAACACAAATGAAGCAGCTTAAAATACAGCCCCAGTCTCCAGCTGGAAGAGAAGTGGTGACTTTGCAGACAGAGGTGGTCGGGCTCGCTGTCCTTCCCAATGCTGGCCCATCCCCATGAGCTCTTCACTCCTCTCAGGCAGTGAGCTCGCCCCACACTGGCAGTAAAAAATTATACCCACCTCTGCCATAGCCTTTCTGGGCTGCCTGCTGCTAAAATCAGTCTGCTGATATCTCACTTTCCGGAGCAACATTTCAGAATACTCACTGTCACTCAGAAAGTGCAATTTTGTGTTTTGATTTCTGGTGGGAGGGAATTTTGCTATTTCTCTACAGATACACATTTCAAGCTTTTAGGCTTAAGGGCTAGGGTGGGGAAAGTATCTTCCTTTTTTATGCTTGTGACAATCACTGTGAATGTAAATAGCTACATTAATGAGGCTTACTTGAAAGTATTTTATTAGGGAATGTGCAAGTCACTGACTTTTTAGTAAGAAAGTGCGAATGGCCCTTCTTATATTTGCATGTGAAACCGCAAAACTTAACTTCCTATGCATATAAGAGGATTTTTGTCCATCATAGTAAATGCGCCACTTTCATAAATCATTTTAGTTTGAAATAGCACTGTCATTTAGTACTGTCATTTTTTCCTGCACTGCTTACATTCCCAAATTTTTTCATAAAACACAGCATATGATTTTGTGAACGTAAAATAAAAACATGGGTGATGCTTTGTGGGTAGAATCCTCATACTGGAAGCTGGTTTGAAGAGTGGGTAAGCACTCCACTACTACTGAATGGAAACTTTTCTTTACCTGAGTAACCAGCTAGTTTTACTAGTGGCTTGATAGGACATTTTGTTGTATTTATTTTAGAATTTCTCGGTGTTAAAAATCATGCTTACTGTGTGGTTCATGTACGTGCTAGCAGCAAGACACTAGCGGACAGTGTAGGAAGAAATAAAAAGGACGAACTGATAAACTTTAGGATATTTTCATAGGTCCTGAGAATAATGATTTATATCACTTTATTAAATCTAATGTGTTCATTTTCAATTAAATGGACTAAATGATCAAGCTAAGTGTTACAGTCTATATTTTGAGTTTACTCCAGTTCTGTTTGTTGCTATTTATGTCTGTAAATCAACCTTTCTGGAGCTTCACAGACATTATTTCTTGAAAATCTCTGGTTCTGGCTGTTTCAGTTGTTGATGTCATGATAAATATTTATTATAGAAAACTTCCTACTAAGGGAATGTATATGGCATAAGTATAGAGCACTGGGCTCTGGGAATTATTCAAAATTAGTAGTTGTGTAGGGATGACCCTCAGAAGAGTAGTGCTGGTGGGCTGAAGCATAGAAAGAAGGGTGGGCACAATCCTCACAGAGAGAAATGTCATGGCAAAATGAAAATAGAACATGACTAGAAGACAGAAACCTAACGACGGATTTTTTCATAATGGAAGAATGTGGCAAACCCTGATGTAAGGGTTGTAAAAGATCCACAGGAGGAAACCTCACGGCAAGAAACAGTTGTAGAAACATGTCCTACTTAGGTCTAGTGCCATTCTTATCTGCAGCATCGTCTTTGCTGTTTAACTCCAATAGTTACATAATGTATCAAATTCATGTTATACAAAACCAGTTTCCTTTGTCCTAAACCAATAATTTTAACATCCTTCCTATTTCTAACAGCAACAACAAAAAAAAAATGTTGGAAATAACTTAAGTACTTCCCTTTTATGGATGCACATATGTGGCACATAGAAACCAAGTACCGTAGTAAAACAATTTGTCACGTGCACTTGACAACAGTGTGTTTATCCTTAAGGCTTGAGTCAGCTGAGAAAAAGTGCCATGCTGAGCATTACACTGTTTTTCTTGAGATAATTCAATGTGTGAATTATTTCACTTTTATTTCACTGTTTCCCTATACACTAGATTTTAAGAAAGCAATTTTATGTATACAGTATTTAAGCACCCATGAAGGCCTGCTGACATTTGCTGGGATTACTCAAAAAATCCTGCCACAGATGCAGAGAATACTCAGCTTCTTCCTCCAAAAGGCTAGTCATGTCTTCACATACGACAAGATATTTATTGAGCACAATGTTAACAGCTACCATATTGCTGTACTCCCACGTTGACGCAAATGTTGGCAAAAGCTACTGTGCCAGCTGCCCACTTACACACTCTAGTGGCACCTTTGCTTTTCCTCAAATCCACAAATTGCCATTCTCATCCAATGAATGCTCAAACACTGGTGTTTTTTATTCCTGCTTCACGTATTTAGCAGATTTCAGTCAGAAAATAAAAAATGACGATGGATACAGAGGAGCCTGTCTAACCAGACCAAATCCAGCAAAGTTAAGACTTTTTCAATGCCAGAAAATACCCTGGAGTGGTCTGTGGGAATATTATGAAAGAAAACCAAGGATTAGTGCAGAGATTGAGAAGATTAAACCTTAATTAAAAAGAGGACTTGTGCACAGTACATATGGCACACAACTCTTCCTACAGCTGCAATGGAGCAGAAGCCTTCCTGCAGTTACACAGGCCCTACCCCTCACCCTACCCAAGGGAGGGGGTTTCTGCAGTGCCTGCCGGGGGACACACTGGTTAGGTCAGTAGAGAAACATGCAACTGCAGGAGACTCCCTGTGGCATGGTGCTTCTCTGCAACAAGACAGGTGCCTTCCATAACCAGCATTTGTATCTAAACTGCAGACCTGGGTTTTGCCCTGCTGCTCATAGACTGTGCTCCTCCAGCTCTTATGTCAAGCCAAAGCACGGGAACTGCATTCCCTTCTTGAGTGCAGAGAAGTGGAGGTGACAGTCGTTTCTGACAGCTCTTCATCTCCTGGTGTGTTTCTCTCAGATCTAAGATAGTCTCTGCTGCTGACCTCCAAAATATGCTGCAAGGCATATTCAAGACTTGAATTTTTGTCCCTTTTTATTTTTAAGTGTGTTTCCACCATTTTCTAATGGCATTACATTTCTCATGTTTAAAAAAAGAAAAAATCACCTTAATTTGGTTCATGCCATTTCTATGGGTGTGTGATCATTTTTCCCGTCCATGAATTTTTATTTTGGCTACAAGGAAGGTTTTAATTCTCTATAGACTTGTGATGAACAAGAGGCATGTGAAGATCATGCTGTGGTGGTGTTGATCATCCAAATGTGAGGGAAAAACCCTGTAGTTTTTGATATACATCCTTTCAGAACTCAATGGCCACTCTGATATTTTGAAATAGAAATACAGAATATCAAAATATACCTAGGTGACCTGCCAACATCTTTCCAAAATACCAGGAGTATCGTTCTTGTCTGGAGTTCGTGTACTCAGTAGAGAGTGGTTCTTCTGCAGTGTCACTGTTTGAATGCTTTCAAAACTACTGATGTTATAATCCATTGCTATCTGATATTTTATTATTCTCAGTAGGACATTTATTGGAGAGATGAAACATGAGTAGGCCATAATTAATCCTTTCAGCATTCTAGTTGCGTACTCATGGCTGCGTGGGACTATTTGCTCTTAGTAGAAACCTGAAAGGTCTCTATGTTGCAGTGGTGTTTGTCAGTATTCCCTTCTGACCCAGTCTGTATTTTGGTGTATTGTTATTTTAGGGACATGTTTGATAGTTGAGAGGCGAAGTCTGGAAATAAACATCCACATGTACATGTCTTGAAGCAGCGGGGCTTCTGTGCTCAGACTCTCTGATAACGTCACTCCTTTACCATGTATATTCACATAAAGCTTTCCTCCAGATCATTGCCCAATTATCTGTTTATAGTTTGAGGGCATATTATGTTTAAATTACTTGAGCTAGTGTCATAACAGGTATTAACTAATTATTCTAATCGATGTTGAAATACAGTGCTGTCAAGTCCCAGGTGACATTTTAGAAAGTCTTCCTGTGAAAATGCTTCTGTGCTGCTCCACTGAGGCTGATTGGGCTGGATCCTTCTGTTCAACCCGTGTGTCGAAGTCAGTGAACTTCCTTCTTGCTATCACTCTGGGAAGAGAGAACAATCTTTGTCTTAGGGGACTTCCTAAGAGATATTTTATCCTTACAATTTTCCTTACTCTCTATGCCTTATTTGACAAATATATAGGTGTTATAAATATTTTTGTATTTATATATAGTGCACATGCAGTGTTATTAGGTGAATTAATTAAAAAGGCAACTCTGCAATGGAGGGTTGAGAGGAGGAGAACAAAACCGCTGACTTCAGTGCAGAAGGACAAGCCAAAAGTTTGCAGAAGCAGAGAAAAACCATTTCTTGAGAATTCTAATAAGCAGTATTAGTGACTTTTAAAAGCAGGCTTTAATAATGTCTGCTGGGGCACGTACAGAGGAACACTAAGAAAGCTCAGCTCTCTGGTGGCTGCCAAATGATACTGCTCTGCAGCCACTGCCTCCAACACAAATAACTCGGCTACATTTAAGTATCCTTACTGGAGGCTATCAATCACATATGAAACAGAGCAGTTATAAATAAGGTCTGCCGTTCATATACATTCAGTGATTTTTGCAACGAAGCTATGTTTGCATCCAAAAGAAATATCTGGATAACTGAATGTCTCTCTCCTGGAAGGAGTGGAGAAAAAAAAGAGTGCAAATTGTCAGCATAGGTCAAGAAATAATTGAAGTACAGAATTCAGTGCCTGGATGCATTTCATCTTCAGAACGAAAGCGTTACCACCCTGTGCAACCTCTTGAAAGTCATTGGCGCCTTAGGCTTAAGTACCTAATGTCACAGTGAATGAAGACATCCAGACAGCCAACTTACTGCTCGTGATGGAAAACAACACAGCAAATGGAAGCAGGAGGAGCACTGTAAGAATAATACAAAAATTGCAGGGATAGTTTAAAGAAAATTGTTAACAGAAAATATACTTTTGACCAGCAAGTTAAGTTTCCTCTACTTCCCCATGTCTCTGTGTTAGTGTGATGATAGCAAAATAGTTTAGAAGTTTTGGTCAAGTATGCATCTGCACACTGCGTTACCAGCTGGTTGCCAGCTCTCCAGAGCTATCTCAGTGAGTCTCTCTAAAGTGTGATGAACTCAGTCGCAACCTGTGAGAGACACAGATTAACTTGCTGGGCACAGAAAAGCAAAGCGGGAGACCCGCAGCGCTGGTGCGTGCAATGACAGCACCGAGCAACAGAGCGGGAGAGCTCAGAAGGGCTAACGCCACCAGCCACGGTGGCCACGCACCTGCTCACAGTTAGTCATTCAGTAATAAATATGTGAAAGTCTCATTTGTTAATTGGCCAAATCTAGTCAGATGGTCAATATGTCACTTTTTTCCCCCCATGAATCAAGAATGTGCATTATATCTTTCCCTGATTTTTTTCTTTTCCTTACTTTCCCTCTTTTTAGACATTTTCTCTAGCTTGTGTTTCAGAGCTATTCTGTGGGGCTTAAGAGAAGACAGGTGCTAGTACTGTGTTTGGATTTGGTCTGCCTGTGATATTTCATTGTGAACTAAGCCGATGTCAGGAGCTTTAACCTTTTTTTCCTCGAGTTTGGCCTTGATCTTGCTGCCAAGAAAATGCACATCAGTCAATGTTTTGCATTTTAAGGAAAAAAAACACAAACAGAAAAAAAAATTGACAAGTTCTTGATAAAATATGCAGGTTTAGGCTGTGTTTTCCCTTTGAGAAGTTGATAAAGTCCAACATGAAAAACATTTTAAAGTTAACTAAATTTAGAATTACAGCTTTTTGAATTGGGAAAAAAAAACCCACATACGAGCCCTTTTGTTTATAACTAGTGTGGCGACGGGGTGGAGGTGAAACTTCCTGAGTTGCTTCTATCTTTAAGAACCCAGTCTTTACCCACGCATTATTCCGTATCCTTCACTGAATAATTTGCATAATGATTTCAACTTCTGTGGGTCTCATCACCAGCAAATTCATTCATTAGAATGTATGTGAAGGACAAACATTGAAGGAACTGAGCACAGCTGAACTGAATTCATAAAAATGTT
This sequence comes from Eurypyga helias, assembly GCF_000690775.1. Taxonomy (NCBI): domain Eukaryota; kingdom Metazoa; phylum Chordata; class Aves; order Eurypygiformes; family Eurypygidae; genus Eurypyga; species Eurypyga helias. The sequence continues at coordinate 194,148 of NW_010263795.1, forward strand.
TGAGGAAATGCTGGTGGATTTGTTCCAGTATTTTCTCCGCTCTCTTAAGAACCAATTCAAATTTCATCTAAAAGCAGTGAAAAACCTCCATCACTTACTGAATTTTGTAAACCAGGATTCTATACCTCATGCTCAGAAGAGAGGACAGACCTTCTCCTGATTTTAACCTTTTTTCTGTAGGTATGCAACTTGTTGAGATACTCTCACATTACTACAAACAGCCTCCACCCATGAACATTGTTAATCTCTCTGGTATGTTCAGGTCTTGCATGTGTTGGCTTTCTGCCATTGTATCTGAGCACAATGTTCTTAAAGCTTGCAGTATGACACATGGTATAGCAAAGAAAGATAAAGAAAGGAGCAGAGCAGACTACCTACCAAATATGAATGAAAAGGGCAAAAGAGCTTCTCTGCATTTTCCGTCCGTTCTGCTGCTCTTGTTTCTTCTCCCTTCTCTCGATCTTTAGTTTTTATCTTCTCTGCCCTCTGCCATCAAGATTTTAAAATTTTAAGTCATTCCCCCTGTCTTTCTCTACTCTGAGCGGAGTTATGAGGAATGAGCAATAATGAATGAATGCACTCTTCCTTAGGAGCAACAAGCAGTATGCTTACAGCAGAGGCTGCTGACACAGCACATCAGGAGGCTCCAAAGGGAGTAGCGTGGCACGGGTTCATAAATCAGCCTGCACAAAACGTCTGACATCGTGTGTCACCACGCGGTAGCTGGTTAGGAAGGAAAATGTGTTTCTCTTCAACCTGAACCTACCCCAGGAACAACGCATTTGCAGTCTCTAGGTTCCAGATTTTTGAGGGTTTTGCTCAGTTTTGGTTTGGGTTTACTTAGGATTAAAACTTTCTTGCTTAGTCACCTCCCTTTTCATTTACTGAACACCTGATCAGCTAAATACCAGGTAAGGGATTATCACACAGGATTCTGCAGTGAGGGCCAACTATTATTTGTTTCTTGTGTATATTTAAAAGAAGCTGAATTTTATTTCTGTTGGCTTTTTATTAGCTTTGGATATTCAGAAAAGATTTTTCAAGATGGCAATACCTGTGTTGAGCTACAGATCCCCTGTTTTGCCGTTCAAATTCTGCTCTTCACGTGTTTTCTGTCTCTGTCTTTACGTAAGGAGATTACATAAGAGGAGACTGTAATTTCCAAAATCATTTACCATATTAAACAGCAACTACCATCAATGGATCTTTATCAGCTGCCTGGAGCAGAAACGAGGCACGTGGCTGTACATTTAGAAACCCGTTGTTTACAGTCCTCATCAATGCTTGCTGTCAATCGTGGGCAGATGTCATCAGCAGCCATTACGCAGCTCTGGAAACAGAATCAAAGTTGACCTGGACAGGTCCTCAAACAATTGATAAACTGTCTCTGAACAATGGAAATGTGTGGAGTCCATGGTCTCATGGTCTCCACCAGCCTCCTGCTGCTCGGGGAGCCTGCAGCCCCACAGCTAGGGCAGTGTGGGGATGGGGTGCTCAGCTGGGATGTACATGTCAGCCTAAAGTCTCCTCACCCCGAAGAGTTACGGTTTCTCTGTGTGTCCCTGGTCTGTCCCTGTGGAGAGGAGCATGGCCAGCATGTGTGTGCTGATCCCTGCAGCAGTGCTGTGTCAGCTCTGGAAATGGCAAGTTATATTTGCCCCTTGTTCTTCCTTTCTCCCCCAGAAACCACTGGTAAGCAAAGAGAGCGGGGAGGAGAAGGGCAAAGAGGTTTTGCGAGCTCCTCTGCCATGTGTGCACTTCTTTGGCTGTCCCAGCCACTGCACTGTGCCCTGGCAAGGGACAAAACAACATCAGAGTGCAGAGGGGCTCCTGTGCCTCTGTCTTGCCCGTTTTCCCAAACCGTGTGAATGTGGCATTGGGACGACCTGGTGCCGTGGCAGTTGCTGTGCTGTGTGGAAGGGGACAACCTGCTGTGGTCTCATATTCATACGTTTTCTGAAGTTTGTCTTCCTCTGCTTAGCTCCTATGAGAGGATAAAGAGTGGCTTCCTTTCCCCTCCTTTCCCTCTGCCCCTCACCAAGGCTGGAGAGGAACAATGCCTTCCCCTTTGCTTTGAGAAGTGCTGGCGAGCACAGGCTGTTACAGTCCACCACATACAGTGCCCTGGCATCTGAAGCAGTCAGCTGCTCCCATGCTCCCGTTTGCTTGCTGGCATGTGGCAGAGAGCACGAGAGAAAGGGGAGCAAGGCTACACTGCTGAAATGAGGCACAGCGAGTGTTGTGTGCCCGCAGCTCCAGCCCAGCCTGCCAGTGTGTGTCTGCTCGTTAGTTAGCAGGTGGAACATCACAAGTGACTTGCACTTAGTCGCTCCCCTGTGCAAACCCCTCTGATCTCCAACAGGCCTGGAAGACATGATTTAAGGCTGTAAGAAATGTATTGCTTAGCCTTTTCGGAAGTGCACAGCTGGCATTCATGTGGTAATGTTATCTTTGAAATACAAGGATGCTTTGTAAAGGCTACCAATACTGCTAAAGGTAATGACAGGAAAAAATAATTTTTAAGAGCCATCCCTGTCAATAATGATAGTCTGTTTGTCAGAGATAGCCAACAGTCCTTCCACAACGGAGATGGCTGGCTGTCTCTGATTTGCTTCTCCTCCTTTACAGTCTCTAGAAGGGTGTGTGCAGAGGGGCTTTCTATCTACTTTCCCAAAACAAGGAGGACATGACAGCAACAATCTTTTGGTGACAAAAATGTTGTACTGAATCAAAGTTTGTTATGAGCTGTATAGCAGAACACCTTGCTATGCTTTATCTGTGCAGGGAGCCATCTCTTTCTGTAACAGCAGTTGCAGCAACAGAAATGTTTCTGACTACAGGTTTTGTTTTTATGCTTTTCTGAGCATTCTCCTTCTCCCTTTTGGTTGTTCGTGAAGTTGTGACATGAGATCAGGGAAGCTTAAGAGCTTAAGTGACTTCTTAGCGTACCATCATTTCAAGATGAGTAAGTGTTCATGAAGACAGCCTGCGGGAAGGGCATTGATGTACTATTTGAATGCCCTGACTTTATAATTCATACAAAACTCTCTCGGCAGGAGCGTGCCCAGTGCTGAAAACTTTGCCTTAGGGTTCAGATGGATCAAGCAGTAATAAGACTCCATGGCTAGTTGAGAGGGAGGAATAGGAGAAAACAATTTAAAAGCAATGAAAGAAGATACCCACGATCATTGTTGTAGCAAAGCTTTTGCTTCCACAGCCTGTGGAACTACCACATAATAGACAGAACTACTGACCCTGCTCTCAGTTGCCTGCCTTGCAGCTGCATGTGGGGTTGCAACCTGGGGTTGGGAACAACCGGCTGAAGGAGAGGCAGCTGGCTGCCCTGCTCGGCTTTGTTTTGAGATGAGCAATTTTCTGTTGAGGTCAGCGGGAGTTTGACAGTATGAGGAGTTCAGACCACCATTCCTAGGGAGGGTGGAGAAATCCAAAATGAGAAAACAGGGATAAGACCATACGTTCTCCCTCAAACTGGTTGCGTGATCTATTTCAATCTGAGTATATTTGTCTGCAGTGTGTGTTTCCCAGCAAGATGCAGGAAGGAGGTTTTACTCCAAGATGAATTCACAGTTTGCATAAAGCATGCATAATATTTCCATTTAGACAGTGCTGTCAGGCAGTCATTTTAATGAGCGCTGAAAACCCCAAACCAACTGCAGTCTAATCCCACTGCCTGCTCCTATTTTTGTATTGACACTCCTGGCACCTCCCAGGCATTTGTCTTCTGCAACCAGCCAGCCACGTATTGAGAGTGAGCATCTTGCCCAAATTGTCTGCTATTTAATAGTGCTTGCTGATAACAACTTTTCTCATAAGTTCTAGATGGCACTGTTTCAAATGCTGAAGCACTGTGCACCAAAATAAAACCAAGACCCAGGTAGCTTGGATTTCCCCAGGTCAGCCATCGTGTTAACTGCATATATATATTTTTAGACCTTTTTTTTGCAAGTTATAAATAAGGTAGTTTTGGAATACCCAGTGAGAGGTGGGGGGACAAACCTCTGTTTTCACAGCTGGGCTTGCCGATGCGTGTCTCGCTTGTCAGTAAGCATTCCTTATCCATCCTAAGCATGGGAAGAGGCCCTGAAAACATCTTGGAGCACAGGTCTGTGTTCTCTTCCTGACTTATTTGTTGTCATATTTTTATCAGACATCACTGCTCCTGTGCTGGAAGGAGGAAGGTTTTCTTGCAATTCAGACAGAGGCCAGTCACGTGCATTTTTAGTGTGATAGCCCTGTTCTTAACTCCTGAGGGCAATAAGACTTAGTGGTCAGGCTATAGATAGCCTATGGGTCTGATAGCTGCTAATCTCATTAACCCTCAGACTTAGCTTGATTTATGCTTCATTTGCTCCCTCTAGTTTATAGCGATATATTACTGAACTTCAAGAAAGAACAAAACCACAGGGTAGATGACAAAAAAGTGGTCATGGAGCATTTTTGCTCAGGCCTCAAACTCTGCAGAGAGTGGAAGATTTGGATATAATTTAGTGTCACTGTTACTCATTTCTGTTGCAATATTAGGTGTGAATAGTCCTTGGCCAGTGCTAAAGAATTTAAGTTTCCTATCTTTCCTTAGTCTCGCTCTTGTGCCATATCTGCCCGTCCTGAATAACTTAGTTTGAATAAATTTTATGAGCATAAATACAGATGTAGTAATAAGTTTCTAGAGTTTTTAGCAGAAATGAAGATTTGGCTCTGCTCAAAAAATACGCACAGGTTTCAGTACCGTCTTAATACCAGGGCTAACTCGTTCCTGGCAGGAGCTGTTCAGTGGTACAGAAATTAGGAGGGTTTTGTGCTCAGCTTTTGCATTACATTAGCTATATCATTTTAGATGTGCACAATTAGATGGGTGCAACCTCTAAATTAATTTGATGGGGCTATAGTTACATGTTTAAAAGGGTAGTGACTGTTCTAAAACTTTAAGGAAACAAACTAGCAGTGTAGTTACAGCCCAGGCAGGACTAATCCAGATGCCTAGCACTCGAAGTACAAAACTCTGTAGAGCTCCACCTTACCCCATTACTTCTGGTGCTCTGCTGGATCTGCTTTTATAAACTTTTCTGTCACTTATATGCACAAATTCATGTTTCTACAGCATGAGAAGGAATAGGTTATGAGACTGATAAAACCATGAAGACAGCATTCCTGTCTAGCTGCAGCTACTGTAAACAGTTATGCTATGGACAAGACACCAGGAAATTTAATTTCACTACATAAAACCAACCACTTCAACAGAGAAAGCATTTTGTTGCTTTTTTGCTATTGCCTACCTCATTTCCCCTCTTCGCCCCAGAAACGAGCAGGTGGATGTCATGTGGTCAAACCTAAAAAAGTACCGTCAGTGGCTAAATGGAATTTATGTGGAGATATATTAATCAGTAGCTGGCATTAAGACAGATGGGAGTACATGTTTAGACTAGAAATGGAGAAAAAGAATAGAGAGAATTAAGAAGTAGAAAAATACTGGTATTAAAAGGAAAAAATAGAGAAATAACTAGTAAATTTGGTTTTAAAAGCTCATGTAAGAGATTAGATTAGCAGTTTGCATGGAAGCAAGAGAGGAAATTAGAAAAAAAGAATTTAGAGATGACGGGCTCTTGATACGA
>NW_010263795.1:199792-207651 GCF_000690775.1 Eurypyga helias
CAGGCAAGACCCGGGTTCCATCACTACAGGAGCCACTGTCAGAGCCTGTCGTCAGGCAGCAGCTGTGCCTGGATAAATGGTTGCTTGTTCTGCATTGCAGCCAGCACTGTCCCTCGGAGCATGCAGTGCAGATTAAACCCCCTGAACTTCGAACAAGGAGGCAAGGGGCTAGCGTTAGCCTAGAAGAGAGAGATTTGCTGTATTTGCTTGCTGGTCTCATTTCTCATTCCAGAATATATTGCAGATTATCAGAGATGGCTGTTGCAAACACATATAAGAATAATTTGGGGGCATTCATAAAGACTAGATTTAACATCAGGATGCGTTCTTCTCCCACCTTCCTGCAGAATCAAGAGAAAGCATTTCCTGTGGGACAACTCGGAGCAGCTATAGTGAGTTCCCACTGAGAGTGCTGAGGCTTTTAGCACTCCCCACTGGCTGTGGAAAGATCCTAAGGCAAGTTGCAAAGGCCACCTTTAGCCTATCCTCCTCCGCAGCATGATTTAAGAACCAGGAGCAGTGAATCAGTCACTAACAGATTTTGGAGTCAGTTCTATGATTTTCAAGGCTCACAGAATGCCACAATTCCTCCACCGACTTTAAGCACTCTGGGGCACTGCTTGTGTACAGCAACTGGAAATCTGTACGGATTGCTGTAATATCAATAAATAACATACTGCAGGGCTGCCGTATATTCAGAGCACAAGTAACAGTGATAGGGCATCATTCAGAGGAGAACATGGTTTAATTAAAATTCTTGTGGATGTTACTAACAAAGCAGCATTATAAACTAGTGGCCACTTTATTGTCTGTCCGTGTACTCCATCTCATCTGCCTGTATACGGCTGCTAAGTGGGCATACATTCTTACCAGAGCAAAAACATGTAAAACACAGCTCTTAATTGCTGTTTCTGACTATTTCCTCGTGAAATTCTAAAAGTGGGTCACATATTTAAATAATCATAGATCTGAAAGATTGTGTAAGAGCTTGTACTAAGCACCTATGAGTCAAGTGAGTGAAATTTAAGACTAGTCTCACTACACATCCGGGCTCTGAGCCAAGGAGAGGTAATGTCTGGGTGTTCCTCCTCTCATTCATTTAATATACCTTTCCTTCTGTCGCCTGAGCAGCTAATTAGCTGTGTTCATGGTAGCAGTGGGGGATAAGACAATGGTGTCTTTCCTGGCTTGCTGTCTCACCTCAGTCACAGCAGATCTTGGTGGTACAAAAGCTGGCAGGCAGCAACATTAATCTAGAATGACTCCCTTCTGTGCTTAGAGAAAAAGCTTAAAGCTCTATAGCTGTAAGAAATCTAGATCATTAGATGACATTGAGGAACTAGTCGCTTCAACTTTATTATCTTTCTGTATAACTGAACTGTACCTCCTTCTTCACTGTCTTTGAAGAGTTTTGACACATCCACTGAAAGGATGTAGTATTATGAGGAAAAACTAATGCACGGGATCAGCTGAGAGAGTTTAAGAAAATCCTTTGTGGAAAGGGGAAAGGCACTAGGAAAAATTCTGGAATATAGTATGGTGGAAAGCCAGCAGAACTGTGTCTTGCTTTGCTCCAATGCAAATGGGAAACACTGAGGAGAGAATGGGTCACTGTGGGCTACGTAGTGAATAAAAGTAAATATGACCTGCACTGGAAACAGGAAACTGGAGGGACACCAAAACAGCCTTTTATATTCCAATTTCAGCGTGCATGAGCAAAACAGGGACAGCTTGAGGGTATGCTGAAACAGTTGCCAAGAGGTTAAAGATAACATGAAGAGACTGTTATATGTCCTGAAGGCACAATAACACAAAATGACTTGACCAAGAAAATATGAATTGTAATTAATTTGTAATACTGAGATAAATTTTGAGACCAGTTCTTACTCCCACTAAAACTAATTGGACTTTTGCCCTGATGTCTGTTGGAAAGGGGATTAAACTTTGAATAATGGCTTGGTTAGGAAATCATTGATATAATCGTGAATGGCTGGCAAAAAGTAACCAAGAAATACATAACAAAGTATCATCACTTGAACAGATGCGTCTGAGGTGTCCCTTTGGGTATTTATAGACCTGATGGAACAACTAGTTGCTAAAATGACCCACAGAGAGTTGAGGAAGTATCAAAAGACTAATAAAGTGGCAGCATGTCACAAGTTGTTAAAAATTGAATTAAGAGTAACTATGGAAACAATTGTCTTATGGCCATGGCTCCAAATTGAAATAAATAGTATAAATATTAAAGCACAAGGGGAAAATGTATTCATATGGAGGTGAATAGTATAATGAGACCCAGATATGACATAGGTGTACTACAAAAAACTAAGCCAGACGAATTAGAACATTTAGCCCTCCACTTTCTTCAGGTGAAGCAAAAGGATTAGTAAAGTACAGAATAGCATCAATACTGTACAAAGGCATCTGATGCTCTTTAAGGGACTTGCTAAACAAGTCAGCTTGGGCTAAAATTCACTTTAAGGAGTCACAGGCTGGCCACTGAACTTAGAAAGTAAATCTGTGTAGCAGTCAGCATTGTCAAGTGTAAGCAGCCAGTAGTATCCGTTAAAGGTCAAGATATGGTCCAATATCTGGAGAATAAAGCACTAATTAAATGTGAAAATGATAGTAAAGTGAGAAGAATGATTAACAGCACAGAGGAGAAAGGAAATATAGAGGTTCTAGTTGTTCTCTAGGGACACTATGGATCTAATAAAGTGAGGCTGAACTTAAAAGAAAAGCAAATTAATACATGATAATGCTAAGCATTAACAGCACTTTGTGCCCATTAGACAACAAATAAATTTCATGAAGCTACAAATACATTATTTTTGTCTATGAACAAATTTGTCTTTCTTAAATGCTCATTCAGGTTTTACAAAGCTGATCAGAAGGCTGAAATTTGGAAAGCAGCTGCATAAATGGTACTAATAAAACAATAATTTGCTTGGTATCTTTCTGTTTAGCTGTGAGGAACATTGCTTTTTGTTTACATTGCTCAGAGTAGGCTGGGAGTTAACGGACCCAGGTGATATAGCTGTGGGGCTCCACACTGTGAAGTGTTCATTATGAATGAGGACGGCATGGTGGTCATGGCGGTGGGTGGTAAGGAATGAAGGCGTAGATACCAGGGCATTTCCTTGATTGTGCTGGGTGGGGCCAGAGACCTGCCTAGCCGGGTGCAGTCTCTTTAGCAGTGGCTGGAAATGGATGATTACAGAAGATGAAGAGCAGGACAAGCCCATATAAGAGTCTTCAGTAACTCTTCCCCAGACTCTAATTATTTTCAGCTTAGGGACTCTGAACCACTTGTGGGTTTAGTAATTCTAAAGAATTTCTTTTCCGTGACCTTTTCCAGCCTCTCATTGAACCAGTATAAATTTCTAGCATCAACACTGTCCTTTGGCCTTACAAGTCTCACACCAATTGCATCAAGTATCACCTTCTTCTGTTTATTTTGAAGCCAGTTGCTTCAAAACTGCATCTGACACCCTCTAACTCGCGTACTGGGAGACTTGGCGAAGTCAGGCTTTGGCTACCCTATTTGTGCTTTGTGTGCCTTAATGATCTCTATCATGTATGCCCTCGGTTGCCTTTTCACAGACTGATTATCTTTTTATTTGAGCTTTTCCTCATACAGAAGCCATTTTCACGTCATACTGTACAAAAAACTACAGATTCATAAGTAGGTCCCCTGGCACCAGAAGTCACAGGTTTTAACTCTGTATTGTGTCTTTGACGCTTTAAAGTATGCTTTATGGCCTCACAAGAAAATCCTGAATGCTTGAACTGAATGCAGTTGCTGAAATGAGATCTTCCTAACAGGGAAGGAGAGACATTTTGAGATGTATGAACTACTGCACACTTCTCACTGGAGAGTTCCCAGGAGGAGTGAGGGCTTCCCAGCATCACGAGCGATATCAAAGCAGAAGACAGCAGACAGATCCCTTTCCAAGAGAGCTGCAGCCTCGCTGCTTGACTTAGTGTCAGGGTGCCTGGCTGCAGTTGTTACCTTTGCAGAGAGCAGGAGAAAGAGGGAGAGGTTCACCCCAGAGCTAAGACCAAGCACTGCTGCTCTGCCTTAGAGTTTCCTAAAGAAAAAAGGGGAGCTGTGCCGCCGTCCTCCATGTTTTGAGCATTTGAGGAGGCTCTGGCTTTGCTGAGAAAAAAGTCAAGATGTTCCCAGTGCAATACCATGCTTAGCGCTCTAAAGTGTCATACATCAGTGTCTGTCTCCGCGTAGAAAAGAAAGCTGTGTCACACTGCACATTAACTGTACGCAGGCACGGCTTTCACTTAGGGTCTTCAATCTGTTTTTGTCTTTCTGTCAGCAGTGTGTGGATTTTACCTCAGCCCTATGCCATTTCAATAATATCTTGCCCACAGTCCTTCACAAGTGTGTGTCTTCACACGCCTGAAACTCTGACACGTCCACTAAAGACAAAGAATGACTGTGAAATTGCAAAGCATTTCTTTCCATGAAACTTGAGGCATTAGTTGCTAAGCTTAGTCAGTGTTCCTTTTAGGACTGACCCAAAATGCTGGATACTGGTTTTGACCCTTCTGATTTATCTGTCCTTTAATATTTTGCTTTTCTCCCTAAAAGTGACGTATTAATAGGAAAAAAAAAAAAGACACTATTTATTTCCTCCTTTATTTTCTCTTTTGAAAACTGTGTTTTCAGCCTTTCTGCCTTCTGCTTGCACAGTCCACTGAGCAATAACACAAGTCTTTTTTATTCCCAAGTGGGAAAGAAGAGCTGGAACTCTTCTTGCTGAAGTCTGAGAAAGGAGGTTTCTTTTATAACTTGCAAATAAAAAAACCTGCTAGTGTGAAATACAAAAGTGTTTTCCAATAGGAAGAATGGGGTTGCCTTACAGCTCTGTGCTGTACGCTGCTGTAGAACAGTTTTTGTGAAATGGAGTGCAGGACAGGCGGGACAGAACTTTGTAATGGTGTGTGGGTTGGTTTGTGGGGAGGAGAGGTGCACACATCACCTTTTCCTCTCATTTTTATAGCTTGAACGAGCTTGTGGCTTTTAGGAAAGAAGCCACACACCTCGCAGCTGGCTGGCTGCCACTCTGCCTGCCTGCTGCAGAGTGGTAGCTCTGCAGCAAGATCTTGCTGAACTGCCTGGGGGCTGTGAAGGCCAGACAAGGCACTGTTGAAGCTAGCCATGCAAGAGGTGTGTGCCACAGCTCGCATTTCCTGGTACATGTGTTGTGCTGAATGTCGCTTCTCTCTGCTTACCTGAGGTTACAGTAATAACAGACCCATCCTTGCTGAACTACAGCAACTGGTAATACTCTGATGTTGAAAGTGCTAAGGACTGCTGTTGTGGCAAATTCTTTGCAGGCTTTTGCAGTTCTGAACACATGATGCTCTGTTGTCTCTAGTGCTGCCATTGGCAGACTTCCCATTACATAATGTTGACCCATATTTGTGATATGTGACATTTTTTGCTAAACACTGTCAGGGATAATCCATCACAGAATAAACTTTCTGATTATATGCTAAGACTGTCATCCTTTAGCAGAAATGTAACTTGTGCCTCAGACAATGCTATTCCTTGTTACGACAAGCAGAGTACAATTCTTTCAGGTAAGAAAAACACCAAAGAGTGTACCATGTGCTTTGAGACTGAAATACCTACGAATAAATTCACCACAGAATGATTGCACAGAATCACATCTCAGAGTAATCTGAGCTTTAAAAAAACATGATGAACCCTAGCCCAGGTGATGGGAGTAGTGATTGGCTGAAGGAAGTCTGTAGTCTGACTCTGCAAAATGCTGTCTCAGGCAGGTCTAGCTTGTTTCATGCTTCAGAAAAGCAGAGCTGTGGAAAAGGTTTCTCTGCTCTACTCTTCCACTGAACTCTGTCAGTATCTGTGGACTAACCAGTCTTTTCTTCCTAATAAAAGTGTAATGGTGTGGGGAGATAAATAGATACACGTCAGCCAGGGGGTATTACTATAAGGCAGCTGAGAAATCAGAGGTCTTGGAGGAATGGGAACACCCCTAAAGCTAGCTGCTTTCAAAGAGCTATGTAAAATCCATCCGTTCTTAAAAACCTGATTACAATTGTAGAGGAGAGAAAGGTGTATAAAATAGAGGTAGAGAGAATAAAATGGGGATTCTCTCAGTATTCAAGAACAGGGTTTGCTTCAAATGGACTTTACATAATGTCGTAGCAAAGAAGTAATAAGACTGTGTGAGCTGCTGAAGTGTCTGCCACATTGTGGAGAGGAATGAATGTGGAACATAAGGCTGAAAGACTAAATACAGCATCTTCAGAAAGAGAAATTTTCCAGCCTTACATAGGAGATGACTGTGTGCTAAGAACAGTTGCAATCTTGCAGAGAAAGGTTTTGCTTCTGTGCAAGGAATGAATGCCTGTCAGAGCCAAAATTAAAACCTGATGAATGCAGTCTCACCCACTTTCCTTTCTTCCCTCTCAGATTCTACATTTGTCCTCATTCTGTCTGTGCATTCATTCATATAGTCCTCTCCCTTCCCACCTCCCATTGACTCACACCCTCCCTGTTTGTTATCACTTCATTTTCTCTTCCTTTAGGCTTCCTTCCCACTCATTCCATTTCTCCTCTGCCTGACCCTTCTGCACACATTTGCCTTCGTACTGGAAAAAAAAAAAGGCAGCGAGACAGAGGAGCAAAAAATAGAAGACGAGTGAGGAAGGGAGGGAGCAAAGACAAGACAGTGCAGGAAGGGTGCTCAGCGTTGTACTTGCTTCCCAAGCTGCACTACAGGTCTTTGAAGGAGTCAGGGTTCCTAAAGCCTGTTCCTTTCTCCCAGGCAGCAGCACTTCGCAGTGGCTTTATGGAAAGGTAACGCCAGAGCTTATTTCCTCAGATTAGTGTCCCTAGAAACCATCATAAAGAATAGAATAATCCCGAAAGCCATCTCTGAGTGACAAACATCTGGCTGTGTGTGGAGCTTGCTACTGCATCAGATCACTGAGAACTGGGAGGAGACTGGGTGGCTCTTGGGACTCCAAAATGGGAAATGGGTGCTTTAGGAGTACTTTGGACTTGCTGGCATGCACTGCGGACCAAGAAACATTGTGGTTTAACAAAGCTTGTTGGGGGGCCTACGTGCAATGAACTGGTGTTTCTCAAAGCAGCCGGTCTCAAAATCAATGGCCAAACGGTGCCAATTTCAGTTTAGTGAAACAGCAAAGAGGTGCGCGAGGAATGCTTATTGTAATGTGTGGTGCGAAATGGGCTGAATCCCCTTTATCGCTTCATGGGACTGGTGATCCCATCCCTGCAGAATGAGCTTGACCCCAAAGTTGATCTGTAAACTGGAGAAAGTACTGTGTTCCCTCAGCCCCCGAGGCCCACAGGCTGCTCCTCCCTCCATGCTGGTGGTGCGCAAACTTTAATTTATTTCAATTTTCTCCTTTTCCAGCCCTGTTCTTTTTGGAACTGTTAGATGGAATTGTTTCTTCTTGATTTAAAAAAAAAAAAAAATTAATCTTTTCACAGAAGCTTGGTAGAAATAGTGGTACGCTGTGGGTTGTTTCTCCTTGCCACAGGAAGACGAGGAGGGAAGCGTGCAGGGCAGATAGCCAGAAACGACTCGTTCCTGTACCCTGTCCTGCCAGCTATGACTTTCTGCCTGCTTCTCGTTTCATCCGTGTAGCAACAGATAATATTTCTTTCTTCAAATTCTTGCCTAATTGAAGGATCAAAGGGAACGCATGCAGCCCTTGCAGTTCAGTGGGATGTACGTACAGCGGTCGTGGCGCGCGGTGTGCTTAGGGAAGGGAAAACCAACAACCGTGGGCTGTTGGTGTTTTTACGCCGTAGGAAGGAACACCCCGACGTACAAGGCGCA
>NW_010263796.1:0-3846 GCF_000690775.1 Eurypyga helias
CTCGAGCCCCGATGCGCTGCAAAGCTGCGTTTGAAAGCCACGGGAAGCTGAAGTGAGGGAAATAACTGCCTAAGAAGAGAGAGATGGAGATTTCTAACCTAATTCTTTTGCTAATGTGAACGGTTTCAATATTCAAAGTGCCTAAATCCGCCCGTAAAGAAGATGCCTCGGTATTCATCCTTCCCCACCCCTCCCCTTTCTCCTGCGGGCGGTGGGGAGGGGGTAGTGGGAGTGCTTGCCTGACTTCTCTGCGGACCCTCGGAGATGAGGGCCGGGGCGTTGAGAGGGAGCGAGGAAAAGAGGAAGAGGTTTTCTCCAAGATCGCGGTAATAATAGCACTAATCACCGCTCCTGAAATAAATATGATAAAAATCAAGTGCTTAGGTTAAAGTTGATCAAAATTGTTCAAGCGTGACCAATGAGCTGAAATCCTGGATAATGACTGCGCGCCCTGGCAATCCCCCTCTCCCCCTCGCCCACTCGGGCTCGCAGCTCTGCGCAGCCCCCGAGCTCCTGTCTCCCACGTAACCCCTTCCTCAAAACTTTCTTGCAGATGATCCAAGCAATACAAGTACTAAGGTTTCACCTTTTGGAATTAGAAAAGGTAAGAGCCACGGAGGTGGGCGGGGGGCAAGCCATTCCCTCCCTGTGTGTCCGTACACCTTCCACATCCCCTTCCCCCCTCCCGACTCTTTGGGATGCCTTGTAAACATGGCCAGAGGAGATAGGGGAAACGCAGTGTGATACTGTAACCTGTGCCATCAGAGCATGTGACACCCGACAGCCATGCCCAGCCCAGCCCGGCATTATTTTTTTTTTTTTCAGGGTAATTTCAACCGAGTCATTAAATAGATATGTATTATTAAACCCCTTCCATCCTTCTTACCCCTTCCCTCAGCAGAAGTTCCTTTCCTGAGTCGGAAATAATATGTTTAACAAAAAGAGAAATGAAAGCACCCCTGCCTTTCTCCGGCTCTGGCAGGCATATTAACCCCAAGCAAGCACTAAATGTTTGGAAGAGGCAGGGGGCCCCTGCGCGGCGTGGGGAGGGGGCTGTGCCCTGGGACGAGAACGGCTCTTCCCACAGCCTCAAGCGAGTAGCTTCGTTTTACTGCTGCCGGCCACACAGACCCCTTTTTTTTTTTTCAGCCCCGGTTTAAACCGATCCCGTCCCGAGTGACTAGTTGTACCTGTCTGGGCTGTGTATGCTCCAGAGATACCGCCTGGGTCCAGCTCCCAGCGTTCTGATGTTATCGTCAGATCGGATTTTCCTCTCCACACCAGGCTGAGCCCACTATCTCTCTCTCTCTAACTTGTTGCTGCGGCAAGTCTCTAGAGAATAATATGTGCTGCAACAATTTCTCTATTGTTTCCTTGCCTTCAACTATTGTGCCCCTTTAATTAGAGTTACTTGTGGAGTAGATCAGAGTTGTTCTTGCTACCAAAAAAAGAGAAAAAAGTTGCAATCCGATATTTTGCCATTACTGATGCTATTACTTGTTACTGTTTTCAGGTTCATGAATTGTGCGATAACTTCTGCCATCGGTACATTAGTTGTTTGAAAGGAAAAATGCCAATAGACCTCGTTATTGATGAAAGGGATGGCAGTTCCAAATCAGACCACGAAGAACTCTCAGGATCTTCCACAAATTTAGCCGATCATGTAAGTCCTTCTGATTTCTTTATGGCACTTTTAAAAATACTTTGACCTGCTTAGGAGGACCTGTCCCCGATTTCATTGTTTTGCTGCTGTTGTTTGTTAGTATTGTTATTATTACTACTTTAGCCTCTTGCAAGCTCGGATCCCATCTGTACACTGTCTTCCCTCTCGCTTCGTAAAGTTGTAGAAATGCGAAAGGTTCCTTCCGTTTCCATCTGTAGAGCAGCGAGTTTGCAATGGTTTATAAAGTTTTCTGGTCTGGGCGGCTTGGGGAGGCAGCAAACTGTCGGTTTGATGTGGGGGATCGGTGCTTTCTCTTCTTCTTTGCCAACTCTGTAATCAATGCAGCAACGCAAGGAAACAGAGACAGGAAAGTTAGGGAGAAAGTTTGCTGATTTGCTCCCCCCTCCCCTCTCACGGGGATGACAAGTGATGAGAATTATTGGCAATAATACATTGCATTAAAAAAAAGGGTTAGCACATTAGAGTTTCCAATGCTTGTGCTTTACAGCAACTTATTGTCAGAATATGGACTTATTGCCAAACGCCTGAAACATCTCCATAATAAAAGACAGTAACCTTGATGAAGCAATTATTAACAATGTATTACAGAAAGCTGGAGAGAATGATGATTGAGTAACCGTAGGTTAGCGGTTGATTTTAACACTTTGAGAGTTGGGGAATTAGTGTTATGTGCGTAGGACTGCACGTTGGTGTTCGTGGTAAGGAGAGTGCCTTTGTTTTTCCGGGTTTTGGAGCGGCTCTTGTGATCCTTCAGGAGATGTAGACGCGGAGAGACTTCGGGATGTGAAGGGAAAGATTGCAGCTGGTACCACAGAAAAGGGAAGGAATAGCTCTGGTTAAAAAGAGTGGGTGTGAACTCTAGTTTATTTATAGGAACGCATCCCTGGGGGGAAAAGGGGTTTACACAGTTTTAGATTCTATTGAACTCATAATCTAAATGATACAGTCTAATATTTTAGCGGTTGAAATATTAATTTAACACCCGGTGTGAAGTTAACCATGCTTTCTGCACAGGCGCCTGCCTTTATTTCCCAGTGTGTTAAGAAGAGTAGCTGTAAGCCCAGGGAGAATGAGCTTTCTAGGAGCTTTTGTTTCCTTTGAAAACATGTTGTTTGTGTGTGTATTTGATAATTACATTAGACCTGGACTGAAGCTGAACTGGGAGATAAAATAATAATAAATTCTTCTAAATGCCCCCCTTCTGGCACGGCTTAGTTCCAGAGCCCAGGAAATATTTTTGGGCCCAAGCCTTCGCTTTCATTTTCTCATTTATATTCGGTAAACATCGCAGGATAAGTTTTTTTGCTATGTTTTACATTTTAAAGCTGTTATTTTGAGAGGAAAAACAAAAGTATGCAGAGGTTCCTGAAAGTTTCTCTGCTTATCAACTATGTCACATGTAGATAATAAACTCTATGAGGCGTGACGCTATTTCAAAAAATATTTGGTTTATGGTATTTTACAACCCCAAATTCATGTGCATAAGTATTCTGGGAGAGTACTAGAAAATAAATTGAAATGAGTGGCAACCTGAAAGATACGGGGTCATTGTGTATAATTCAGAGCAACAGGGAGGGGGGAAAAAAAGTGCATGTTTCTCCAGTACAGTTTCTTTGCAAAAGTGTGTTTCAAGTGGAAGTGTAGAAATGGAGCATGCTTATGTTTATATTGAAGAGATTAGATAAACTAGCCTGTTTAGGGTTCTGGCAGATGGCGAATGCTCAAGCCAATTTGCAGTGCTCCATTATAATATTTAAATTCACACACAATGATAGGACAGAGGTGTAGGGGGTTAGCATTTTGGTAATTTGATAACTATTATCTTCCCTAAGAAGAATCTCCTCTTGCTTTTGTGGCCCAAAAAACAAACTCAAATAAATATGACAACCCATTTATCTTGCACCCGTTAGGGTTTACCACTTCATTGGGTATTATAATTTAAAGCCTTTTATTTCCTGGAGATTTGAGCTATAACATTTTTACTTTAGCCCCCTGCTATTTGTTTTGAAAGGAAGCAATAATTTGTGCAACCAGAACACCAACTGGGAAATGAAGAGTTGTATCACATAGTTACATTTTATTCATGCGTTTTGGGAAATGTGTCTCCTTATTGGATTTTTTTTTTTATATTAGCTTGTTTTCCCAACAAAACTTTAACACTC
>NW_010263796.1:3910-17286 GCF_000690775.1 Eurypyga helias
GAAGAAATCCGATTTTATTTATAAAGAAGGAAAAGCTTTTAAAAATGGCTCATGTAAACATGCAACTCTCAAAAAAATGAGCTATCATTTGTGAGCATCTACCTGAAAATGTAGTAGTTCAAGCATGCGAATTTGTCCAATTTGACTCCCCAGGTTTATTTTTTCATTTGCTTTGATATGCATATTTAATATATAGCCTCAGGCTAGATCTCATTTGGTGAAAGTTGGTGCAGGGGTGATGATGAGCCACTTCAGAAGGACAGAGACAGCATGTTGTTTCCTCTGTTTTATGTATTGGCCCACTATTCTGATCCATGGGTCTTCCCCTCATGGTTTTATTTGCACATGAAATACTAGGAGCATTTCAACTGATTGGCTGTGAATAATGATAGCCAAAAAGAAGTGTAGTTTAATTTGTTGTGTGCCAAGGTTTCTCTTGTGGAGGTGAGAGTGTGTGACAGCTGTTTGACACCTAAAAATTCCATACACCTCTGTTCTTATTAAGTGGTAGAAAGCTACACTCTGTGTGTTTAATGTGAATGCGAGGGGTGGTAGTGGTGACAGTGGCAGTGCTGAACTAGGAGCTAAGGGTTTTATTCCTTTGCTAGACCTGAAAACAGACATAAGGGAAAGTAACGGAAAGAATTGTAGGATTAGCCAATATTTACCGTAAGACTTTAAATGGGGTACTCAAATAGCGCATGCTTCCCTTTTCAAAATCTACTGCTCTACTCTTTATATAACTTAATTGGAAACCAAAACCAAAATCAACAAAGGAATGAACTCTTCAGAGATATACCTGTGCTGGAAAAAGGAGACAGCTGTAAGCGGTTGTGCTAGATGTGTTTGGTAATAAATGTGTTTATCGAATTTTATTTTAGTGCGCTATTAACTGTTATGTAATACAGTAAGTGTAAAGGGTCCAGGGACTTGGTAGATCAAATAGTGCAGCGCTGGCCACAAGAATCTGAAACTTTTGTTATTACTCTGCTGTGTTTAGTAAATATAACAGCCCATAATTAGTGTTTGAATTTTTAACACCCTCATATTTTTTTATAGCTCTGAGGTATTAGCTGTAGATGGGAAGAAGGTAATTACAGCTATGCCCTGGCTGAACCAGATCAGTTAGGGGAAAAAAAAAATAGAAAAGAGGAAAGAAACCTTTCCAGCTGCAGTTCAAGTTGAGTTTCCCAGCACAGACAATTTATTATTGTTCAATATAAACATTCTGGGCCCTATCCTGCATTCTGTGTTCAGCCTAAAAAATCTGTCGAGATTGCCAACAAATCCTTTTTTTTTTCCTTTCGAGCTATTCAAATCTGGAAAATGTAATCCTCGCAAAATATGGAGGGTTTTTGACTTGTTTTGAGCATACTAT
This sequence comes from Eurypyga helias, assembly GCF_000690775.1. NCBI lineage: Eukaryota > Metazoa > Chordata > Aves > Eurypygiformes > Eurypygidae > Eurypyga > Eurypyga helias. The sequence goes on from NW_010263796.1 coordinate 5,289, forward strand.
AATATTTTGTACTTTAATTACATTTCTTTTGTACCTGGCTTCACCTGGTGCCACACAATTCTTCCTTGATCACAAACCTACTTTGAAGCCTAGCAATTCTCCCATAGAAATTTATGGCTCCCCTTCCGCTGGCTTTTGCGAGAGCAGGATCAGGGCCTCAGTCTTTTTGATATTTGTTTATCTGTTCTAGTCAATTTGCAGCTGAGAGGTAATAATATACAGATCATCATTTATAGAATATAATTAAAAATGGATAGAGATATACATATATCTCTTTTTTATAAAAGGGCTGTTGACAGATTAGAAACCCGATGCTTTAGCTGTAGAAGAGAAATATTAGCCTGAATATTAAGCCTTTCAGCTCTCAAATGAGGAGATACTTTTATTTTGTACTTTTGGACATCCAGACATTTTATATTTCTTTAATATTTCTTCTCAAAGCATGGCCTGTGCAAATTCCTGACATCTTGCAGATGAGAAAAAAAATAAAAAGAGGGTAATATATATATCTGTTCCAGTTATATAATTAAACCTTTAGGTAAGATTTCACTGAGTAATGAGGAAGTAATTGGGGCCTGATGCTGCAGTCTCCAGGTACGGCACACTTTGATGGACTTCAGTGGGAGTTTTGAGTATGCTAGAAATGCAGGATCAGACCCAGAAAGTGCCCTTTCTGTTTGCAGTGTGTCGGAAGGGAAACTAAGTAGCTAAATGCAATAAGTATCAGGCAAACTTTTTTTCTTCAAGAACAGAATTTCTTAGTATGTGTCTTAAAACGCACGATGCTACGATAGGTAGGCCCTGTGCTTTCTGAAGGGGCAAGGAGCATCAGGAACTTTCTGAGACTGTAGAGGATGTTGTGTATTTCCTCTTTTTGATGGGCCAAGGTGCTATACAGTGAAAGGTACTCTACAGCTCCTATCTGAGTGTTTTAATTTTAAACTGGGTTCTCTCAAAGTGAAACCATAATGTATCTATTTGATGCCGGTGTCCCCTCTTTGGTTTGACTATCAGTGTAGAGGAAGTGTAGCCCCACAGAGTGACGTAGGAAGACAATTAAAAAACCAACAAACCCCTGATTTTTCAGGTCTCAGCTCCCTGTTGACAGGTGGATTACATGTCTGATTTCAATCTTAATTGGAAAATACAAAGCACACTGCTTTTCAGAATGTTGCCACGCTCTAGGAGTGTCAAAAATTCCTCCTGACACTTTCCTCAAATGTAAAATCAAGGGATAAGAATTAAAACTTGTAGATAGATATACATACATACAAAAATATCTGATAGATCGCAATGTCTTGTGTTTTGCTTAAATTGTGTAATTCCGATACAAAAAAGTTACCATATTAAATATGCATCTGTAAGAAAATAAACCTTAGTAATATCAGGAGTAGTCTTTTTAGAAAACATATATATCATGTCAAATTAAGATTTTTTTATGGCTCATTTACTTAATGAAAGTTTCTTTACAGAGTAAGTTTATAATTACTGCGCTCCACAACAATCTCTAAGATACCGTCCTGAACTTCATACATACAAAACATGGAGAGACTCAAGTGCTGACACACAAACACATGTGCATGTATGTGTATAGGTTTCTATGTCTGACATAATATATCATCTTTAAATATATGGTGGCGCCTAAACACTGATATTTGTGGTATCAAATATATCAAATCAAATATATCAAATATCATGTCAGTTGTTCCTCTGAGTTTACAGGTGTTGCTTGTAAGAACAAGGTGAGTGTGATTTGGCTTGTATTTGAGGGGGAAAATGCCATACGTATCAGTAGTTCAGTTCAGTTTTGCGTTTGCAAAATTAATTTACCAGGGCAACGTCCAGACCTTTGAGTTCGACTATTTTCACAAAGAACAAGCTCTATAGCCACTGTAGTTTATTTTATGAAAGCAAGTTTTATTTGTTCTTGCAAGATCAATGTTTTTGTCCATTTCATCTGATAAAATGTAAGGGCCTGATCCTGTCACAGATGTATACTCAAAACTCCAGTTAAGGCCTGGGAGCCAAATCCTGCTCAGCTTACTCACATGGGTATCAGCTGGCCTGATTGATTTTACTTCCCAGTTATAAATAAAAGCAAATTCCTTATGGTTAATTGAGTCTTTAATATTACCATAAAAAGCAGTATGAGATCAGGATCAGCCCTAGCGGGACTACATACACTCACAGAAAATTAGCCAGACTTTGCCCAGTGGAAATTCTGGGCATTCAAAGTAAGAATTGCAATTTAACAGAAGGTTATCCTATATCAGATTTCTCTGTTACAACATCTCTATTTAAGAAATCCTGTAGCAGTTAAAAACTCTTACAGTTTCCATCAGATCTGCAGCATCAACAAAAGAGTAACGTGTCAGATTTGCTTTGTATACCAGGAGACTCTTGTCCTTTCTGTTGCTCATTTCTAGATTTAGCAAAATTCAGTGGTGGTGCTGAATCTTTTTTTTTTTCTTTAACTTTCAAGGGAAAAAACCAGTGGCAAAATTGTGTTTTCTAGGGAAGGCTCTGTGTGTAAATGAGAAACAGTGGATAGCAGCGGAGTGATCTCCTGTGGCCCTGCTAGTACAAGCTTTCCCCATATTGTCTCCTGCTTTTATATTAATTACAACTTGCATTATCAGCTGTGAGTCTGTAGCCCAGCAAATAGAAAATACTGCCCCTGGAGACCCAGCTTCTTGTATCTATTTTCCATCTCCTTCTATTGTGCTCTACTCAGTATTCACTGCTTTTCTCCTGGTAACATTGCTCTTTAACACAATTAGGTAAGAGCAAGAAGAGCACCATATTTGACTCCCAATTATTAAAACTACTGGGAATAGATACATGTGTGCTGTTTACCTTCTATGGTAGCTGGCATTAGCTTAGGTCATATGTGTGTGAAAATTTCATAGTATGCACACGTACACAAAACAGGCAATTGCATTTTGGCAGGCATCATGCACAATCTTCAGTGTGTTTCTGCAAAGTATATTACTAAACTTGCAAGAAGATATGAGAAGCCACACTAACAGTTTGTATAATTTATCTAAAGCTATCTGGCTTTCTGTTTTGTTTGGTTTTTTTGTTTGTTTGTTTTTTTTGGTTTTTTTTTTTTTTTTACAGTGTGATAGCTTAATACAAATTTCATTGAAATTAATAGAAAAATTGCAAATAATGTTAGCAGGCTTTTGATCAGGATCTCTTTGGGTCCCTAAACTATACTGTTAAAGTGTTTCCAGTGAAGTACACTTCAGATGTGTGTTTTGATCCCATTTTTTTGTGAAGACATACATAAAATAACTACTTATGATAAGGCGTTTGGCCAAGAAGTTTTTGTTGAGGGATGAGAAGTTGGAAACAGCCTAGGAGAGAAAATGAGAAGTTCCCTGACATGTACAATGGTCTTGGTCCAAAGCAAAAGAATGCTGCCTTTTTATGAGGCTGTAAACTTTACCCGTAGAGTTATTTGTCATTTTTTATAATATTAAAGCCTAGTTATTTCCCTCCCTTTCAAATTCCTCCAACATTCTACTGTCGCATCTTGTAAATATCCCATCTTATTATTTCTGTCCTTCAACAAAATTCTACCAAATTGCTTCCTCAAGAAAACTGTGTCACAAGAAATACATTGAATTCCCAATCAATACGGTCTGTCTTTCTAAAACAGGATCTACAAACTGAGGTCAAGAACAACTCAGCCTGGTAGAGACAGCAAGTGTTTTCAGCTGTGGGAAGTCTTATTCAGTGATTCTTTCCAAATCATTACGGTTTTGAAACAGAAAGGCCAGTCTAGTTTTTGAAATACTGTATGATAGGTTTTGGATGACATTTGCCTTAAAACATAGCTGAGGTGTTACCAGTTAATTATTGTAATTTTCGTATCTGTGATAAGGAGCTCCAACAGCAGCCAGCTTAAGAGAGCCTGCAGTGCTTAAAATTAACATAACTCACTGTGTTCCCTGAAAAGTTTAGCCTAGGTGAACATGTTGCAATTATTACATTTTCTAAAAGAAGGTTCCAGCCTGATGTTGTTGGAGGGCTAAACTCATGCTATGCTATTGTTTCTTTCCTTTTTCATGTATTTCTTCTAGCTCTTTATCTGATTACCATCCGGCAAACAGCTGACGCTAAGAGGCTGCAGAGGGCTGAAGAGCTCCTGTCTGCTGTTTGCCTTCAGCTTGAAGCTATTTGAGTGGCTTCCTAACTCAGAGATAAAAAGAGCAGCTCATAGGCACAACTGTGTTTTAATCCAGGCTGTAAAGAAACTTGCTCAGTTTTTGCATTTTATTTCCATCTGAACTTTTTGTTAACCTTATTTTCAACTTTTTTTTTTTTTAATAACATCTGGGCTGCTTGAACTTTCAAGACTTCTCATCTTTCTTTTTGTGTTTCTTTCCACCTGACCCTGTAAAATGATGGTACTTTTTTTTTTTTTTTTTAATGAAATGGTAGGGGGTTGGATTATTAATAGTAATTTCTGAGACCTAATTAATACAACAACCTCAATAAATATAAAGTACTATTGTTTGGTGGTTTGTTTTATTTTTTTTCCTGTTGCAGTTCTGTGTCAGGAAAAGTAGATCAGTCTTCTGGGTTTTGGAGTAGGTGGTGGGATTGTGCCATAAGTGCTGTTGTGCTGTCTGTTGTGTGGATAGGTTAGGCAAATTTCAGATCCTGGCCTGTCTTCTGATTTTACTCATGTCTTCCTGCCGTGGAACCACGTACGTGTGCACATGCGTGCCTGTGTAAGGTGAAGGGGATTTGGATCCTTCTTACCCTTTGGTCACCTAGGGCTTTACTGGGAAACTTTTGGAGTCATGAGATCTTCCCTTTGTCTCTGCTGCGATCTGGGTCAGGCCTGTTAGATTTATGTTACTGGGTATTGTAGCAAGCCGTTATTTGGCAGTTCTATTTTGTGTTGCTATAGAGCATGTGGTACTAATCAGTGCTAAGAGATTACTTTGAGATGTTTCAATATGTATTTTGGGACCTGATTCCAATCACACTTACACTGAATTTTACAATGGGTAAATCAGTTGATTTTGTTCAACTTATTCCTACTACATGTCGGGGTAGATGAGGTCAGAATCTGTCCTGCTCAAAGAATTTATCCAAACTTGTCACTTGCTGCTTTCAGGACCTCCTCGTGCTTTAATAGTCTGGCGTTATTTCACAGTGCAGATTTAAAATGCAGTGAAAACTAAGAAGTAGTTTGGTTTTTTTTTTAGGGGGGAAACTTTTTCATTTGTTTTCTTGTTGTATTATTATAATGCACTTGATTTAAGTTGTCACATACAGGTGACAAGTAATGCAGGTCCAGCCCCTAGTCTGATCTGTTTCATGTGTTCTTGCTCTCCTTTTCTGCCAGAGGAAATTCCATCTCTTGCCTGCCTTCATGTGGTGCTGATAAAGCTCTTCCTGTACAGTAGAATTCCTGTTTTCCTTTAAGCAACAGCAGGGTATTGGGAATGATCAGGAAAGGGGAGGAGGACAGGAGGAGAATACACTCAACAAAGTAACACTAAACTGTAACATTAAGTTTTCCTCACTTATCCTTTTAAATAGCAGCTCTACGCTTCAGGAAAGCCAGTAATAAATTAGAAAGCTTGCATGAATTATGTGACTAAAGTACAGTAGTTGAGGTCTTACTTAGTCAAGTTTTGCAGACTTCGTATGTCTGTCTTCGACGTTCTCTTTTGTCATGTTTTATGCATAGTAATGTAGAAAGAATTACATAAAAATCACTATACATGTTGTTTTATATAATCACCTGGTGGTTATTCTTGACAATACTTGTGAGCGAACTGTTAGAGTGATACATCTAGAAAACCTTTTGAAATGTGTCATATCAAGGTGGGGTGGGGGTGAGGAAGCATCTTTCCTGGCATATAACTTCTTTCAGAGAAAGCTTGCTTTTTTCCTCACAACTTTGCATTTGCTCTAAGTTTTTCCATCATTCAAATGGGTGAGAGAGAGGGTAGGGTGCGAGGACATGCTCCTGTCCTATGCACTTTCTCCGCTACTTTTTGAAACAGCTTCCCTCCTCTCCCCTCCCATCTCTAGTCAGCCTGATTAAACAGTGTGGGGAGACAGTTTGCATACCAACTATCCTGATCCCGATGAGAACACTTAGTACCATAAACTGTGCAGGTTGATGCTCTCCCCCCTGTATAGCTCATTAAGAATCAAGAAATTGTTTTTTTTCTCCCCTGAAATAGTCTTCTGCAATACTATTTAAACAATTAATTCCAGACTATATGGAAAGTTTAAAAAAAGGAAAAAAAGCGCTGTCCTTTATTTTACCAAGTAAATCTTTGTACCTCCTCTGCTTGTCTTGAAGAATTATTACACTATTACACTGTGCAAACAGTATCGGTGTTTGGCACATTTCACGAATGCTAATGTGTATACTTTCCCCCCCCTCCCCTTCCCTTCTCCTGGTTTTCTTTCTGTTCTTCATTTGCTATTGGAATGGGAACTGTGGAAAAAATTCCTTGGCACTCTGACACCAGAATCCTTCATCTTGGAGAGACCACGATGATGCAACCTCAACGCACTCGGCAGGCACACCGGGGCCCTCCAGTGGGGGCCATGCTTCCCAGAGTGGAGACAACAGCAGCGAGCAAGGTAAAAGGTCAAACTTTTTCCCTCCGCAAAGTAGGCATGACTAAAATAACTCCAGCTTTTTTTTTATTGTATCAGTACATCTGCCTTAGAGTAAACATGGAGTGGCAGACGTGCAGTGTAATCAGCTGTAACTTAGGGAGACGGTATTTCCTTTTCCTAACCCACTTAGCTGCTTTTTATTATTATTTCAAAGTGAAATATCTAATCTTCAAACAAGCTTTGTAATAACAATTGATTAGTTCTGCCAATTCCTTTACAAATTTGGTTATCTACAGTTTATTTTTTTGTGATGTAAGTAAATACAATGATAGACGTACTCTCCAGCTGTGATGCAGTTGTTTAAGCTCAGTTATAGTCGGAGAATTTAACCTATAGTTTTAGCTGGGGAAGAGCCTCCTATGTAAAGTTATGGACTTGCTAACTTACATAAAGTAGAATCAAACCCCAAGTTGGACAGAAAAAATGTGGGTTTTTTGCAGTGTTTGCTTATACAGGTTTCTGCTTCAGAAATTCTTAATTCAGAAATAGAGATGTATCTAAACTGAAAAACGTGTGTTGGATCTATGCGCCAAAGCCTTCTCCAGGGTTCAGGAGGTTTAATTATTATTTCAGGGGGTTTTGTTTTATTTCCTACTGCACTGCACCTTGTGTGTGGTCATCTGCATCCATGCTGAGTGAGTGTCAAAGGCTGTCATTTTGATATGATAGTGTTTTACACTTGCTCATTAGATGTATAAGTGACTCCAGAAGGTATGAGTCTGCGACTCAAGCCTCCAGTGCTAAAAATTTGGGTAAAGATGGTCTACTGTCACTCTTGGATCTTGACTCAGAATGGATGTTTGGTGTGTTGGTTTTTTTAAGACCAGAGTTTAAGACGGGGTCTGTTCTTGTTTTTCTTTGTAAACATAGTAAGCTTCAGCTAGTGAATAGACATTGCCTTTGTAAGGTCTTAGGACATGCTTCCTCTGTCTCACACATCTGCAGTGTTTTGCCACTGCTTTTTCCTCACGTTGGGGGTTACAGATATCAGAGCCAATTGGCAGCTCTGCAATCCAACTAGCTATGCAGGATCCCAAAATTGGAGAAGGGAGCAGGCTTCAGGGCTAGAGCTTCCTTGGATAGCCTTGCTTCCTACTGTGGTATTTGCCATGCTTAGGCGGCGAAAACAATATGTGATTTCGCGTCTCTCGCGTGGCCCACTGCTTGGCACAGAGCTACGTCCCCTCATCTGTCTCACGATCTGGTGTTGTATGTGTTGCGATTCGAGGAACTTGCAAAGTTTGTTCCTGGTAGAGAGGTTTGGGTTTGCCTCCTGTCTGTAGGAATTGTTTATACATTGGTAATCTTATTGCTGATAGAAAGCAGCCATGGCACAGGGTGTGATCCAGCTCCAACATGAGTCACGCAGGATTTTTTCTGTGTGGTTGGATTGGAGCCGTGCAAAGTCTAGAGTGAACTAGTACAGCTTCAGCAGCTAATGAAAGGGAGAACTTGACTGCTAAGCAGCAAATCTGTGTTAGGTCTATTTGCTGGCAATAGGCTTTACCGCTCATCAAGGGTTTACGTTGTATATTGTGGCTAAGGTGCTTGGTGTACAGATGATCATTTACAGACAAAAATGATTCCCCTGAGTCATCTGCCAGAGCGTGTTCATTCCACCCCTAGGTAAGAAATTTCCTTGGGCCTGTATCTCCACTCTGTCCCAGCAAACCCTTACCAATCGCAAGACTTTCTTCATCAAGCCATGCCTGATGTAATGAAAGCCCTTGTATCAACATCCAGGGATCCTGCATTTCGCTAGTCTTTTCCCTTGTCACATAGCTCAGGGTGCTCAAGAAATATTGCTAAATCTAAGTAAAAGTGGTTGATGATAACTATACCAACTTCCCATTGGAGACTGAGGTTTCTGGTAATACATGTGATTTAAACAAACCCGTTACTCATTTCTGCTGAAGGGCCAAATCAGTCACTAGTGCTGCCCAGTGTAGCAGGGTAAAACATCACTAGCATGCTTCCCTTTGTGCGCAGTTGGGCCTTTTAAAGGGAAGCAGTCGTCCAGTGGCAAATCAGCATTCCACTCAGCTGCTGGCAGCTGAAAGATGTATGATCCTACAGCACCGGCAAAATTCCCATTGGAGACAGCTCTGGATTGCTCTCCCCCTCTCAACCCTGGGAAACACTAAAGACAGGGAGGCTTGTATTGAATTTTCCTTATACTTCCTTGAGGGGGGCTGGGTTTACTTTGTAACTCGTGAACTGGCAGTGAGTCGGTCTAGGCAATGCCAAGATGGGTAGATGCCCTCTTGAGCTATTCTGGTGCAGTTATTTAATTGGGTCATCTTGGTTTCCCTGCAGTTTTCTCAAGACCTTCCACAAATGCTGCTTCGAGTATTCCACTTGCCCTAAAGGATTTCTAGGGAATGGTAGTCTTGGGTTACATTAGAAACTTGTGGTCTCCTCCACTGATGCCTGGTGGCAGCAGAGTTGGATTCTAACTAGAGTCAGTTTCTTCTGGCTCTTGGGAGCACTCTTCCCAGGGGTATCTGCTTTTGCCTTAAGTTTATGATGTGCAGTTTGTGATTTTTTTTTTTTTTTGGGGGGGTGGGGGGTAGGAGATGGAAAGAAATTGGGTGAGTGTTGACATTGGTTTTGTGGACTTTCTCTGTATGAGGTAGATGTGTTTATTATACAGAAGAATCCATCCATAATTCTTTTACGTTAGAGCCAAACAGAAGATATGTAGGCATTTTGTCTGTTGATGGAGGATGGTCTATCCACGACAGTGCATGCTTGCCCTTTGGCATCAAAAGGGTTAATCCAGTCAGTGTTTGGTATTATTAGAAACACACTGGCATTGAAAGAGTTAAGGAAAGGGCCTTCAGGCAGTAAATGTTGAAAGATTATCCTAATTTTATTAGTGGTGAGTGTCTATGTTGTTCTTAACATGTCACCTCACTTGTTCAACAGAAAACTAAGCTATACAACGTATTGATCATCTAGCAAACCAAAGTACTAGTGACCTGCAATCTACCAAGCATTTATTGACTTTATCCCAGTTCAGATCCACAAATGCAGTTCAATGCTGTGTAATACTATTTTAGAGATTAGTAATTATGTAGTAGGTCTGATCAACTTTTCCCTTGCCCTGGAAAGAGAAAGAGTTAAATATATTCAATAATAAAAATAAAACACACTAAGCATCTTACAAAGGAGAAAAAGAAGAAGCTGATTTAATGGTCTAATGAGGCCATCTTCCAGAGACTTGTTTTGTGTAGGGCTTGCTTTGACCTTTCACTTTGCTCAGGAGCCCAACGCTTCATTTTTCACATTCTTGCAATTACGTTAACGCTTCAAGCATTTCTGACTCCAAGTCAGCTAGCAACACCAGGCATAACTCAACACTGTGAGTTTTTCTCCTCTCTGTAGATTCATTAACAGGTCACCGGGGTCCTAACTGAAATTTAAAACTGACTGGTTCTGTTGGGTTAGCTGAGTTATAGCAAGGGAGATGGCAGGAAAGGGGCTGAGAGAAGGGGAGGGGAGAGAGAAGACCCTGGGGTTTTTGCCAGGGAATATATGTGTAAAAACCCTAAGCGGAAGATTAAAAGGTGTGTGTAGTTTTATCATTCATCCTTTTCTTTGGAGGGGAAAAGACACATCTGAAAGTCTTCTGGGGTATTGTGTTTTCCTTAATCTTTACGAAACAAAGTGAAAACGGCCACTGCCTTTACATGCAAGGCTAAGTGACTTCTAGAATTCAGCATCCGTTTGTATCACAGTGATGGATATGAGGCTCCCCGACTTTAATTCCTATTTAATCTCTTTATGGGATATTTCAAAAAATGAATATGGCAGATTATGCATGAAAAGTGGAAAATAAATCTTTTTAAGGTTTAAAAACATGTGGTCTGCAGGAAAGCACCAGGGAATAGTTTCAGTTTCATATTTTATGACACCAGAATTGTATACCTGATTTGTCATGATCTTAGTTCAGTTACTCAAAGGGCCTGATCCAGCCAAGTCAGATGGAGGCTGTGTTTCTTCAGGACCCTTCAGGAAGTTCAGCATCTTTTTAGGATTAGGCCTGGGGTGATAAAATTGACCATAAGCGAGAAGCCAGATACAAGAAACTTCTAGGTTATAGAGCAGTAAAAATAATAAATGGGCAGCATATCCACTTTGCTTTACCCATGTGAGTAGTTCATTGGTGTGTGTTTTTTTTGGTTTGGTGGCATTTTTTGGTGGAATTACTTGTGCTGAATGAAGGTGATCTGCTCCTTTATAAATAACGTCTGTGTCTACTCTCCAGGGCAATGTCTTAAAAGTAGTTTTGAAACATTTTTGTGACAGCTTGATGTTTGTCCCACAAATTTGTCCACAACAGATTTCTGTGGCAAAGACTCATCATCTGTTTTGGGGCAATGTCAACTAAGATATTAGATGAAATTATGTGTTCATCCCAGGTTATGTCTCTGGGTTGATGCATGTTGGAAAAAAGTAGGTAGCCTATTTCTTATTCATTATATAACATGTTGTAATAATGATGGTATACAGATTAAATTTGTTTACAAAACGAGCTGATAATGCCCAAAGGCCGGTTGTAGTATTGAAACTTTACCGAAACTACATAAAGCTTTGAACCAAACTCCCAGTATTTAGAAAAAGGAGAGGGATATGTTGTTATTAATAATAATAAAACCCCCAACATATTCATGCAAAGTCTTTGGAAGTTTAATATCCAAAAGCTAACGCTAAAACTTCTTTTTCCTAGTGCTGTATGTATAGGTAAGCCTGCTGAGGCTAGTATGCATAGTCATCATAAGGATTCAGAACATATTTTTATTCCTTTGTATTTTTACCTATAAAGCTATAGGGTATGGTTTTATTGGAAGAGAGCTGCCTTTTGTAAGAAAGGAAATTCCTAATAGAAAGGCTCAAACATCCAGACTGTGAAAAATCAAACTTGCTAATAAATAATGCTTCACTGGAGATGCATTATTTCAGAAGGCACAGCTCTCATAAAGGTGAACTGTATGAAGTATGAAAAACTCTTAAAGAACAATGACTTTTTTCAGCTGAGAAAGATACAGGAAGAGAGTAGCCCTTATTAATTCATCTTTTCCTTTCAAGTTTGAGGGGCCCGTCCTTGTGTTGATATGTATGAGTAATTCCCATTAATGGTGATGGGAGTTACGCATGTGCACTGACAGAAGAATAGACCCCTTAGTGTTCAAAGCACATGAAATTTACATTTTTTCCATTGCTGTAATTGAGATGTTGACAAATTGGAGAATATTGATGAGCCTTTGTTTTAAGTATTTCTTGCCAAGTTTGCTTTATTTTTTCATGGTTTGAACAATGGTGTGGGTTCAGC
>NW_010263796.1:17317-32317 GCF_000690775.1 Eurypyga helias
ATAAGGGTAGAGTAAAGATAACTTTGTATTTCAATATTTTGATGTGCCAATATGAAATAAATTGTCTTAGGCAAATGGAATATGCTGTTTTAATCATTAGCTATGCATGAAAGAAAAATTGATGTTGACATCTTTGCTGTAAAATCGTTGTAATGGGGCCTTCCTTACAATTCATTTTTGTAAAATTCATTTTGTACATTTTGCAGCAATTGAACAATCCCTGCACTGTGAATAGGCAGAATTCCCAGAAATACTGAGACAGTTGGCCCAGTAACTGCTGAGCTCACACTGCACACCACATGCACATTAACCGTAATGATGCCAGAACAAGCTTAGCTAAATATAGTCCCATTTTAGTATCCTCCCATCCTTTCTTTTCTTTCTGTATACTGCATGAACAGATACATATTTCTGAAGTTTTAGTTGATTGATGGAGTCAGAACATTTATATCCCTACCCACTAGTCAATAAGTAGCATTAAAATTTCATAGTGAATCTTTGCTTCACTATACAGTTTTCTAATAATCAGGCAGGTGGCAACTGTAGATTCCTCACCTTTTGTTAAATTAAATTAAAGCTTGGTGGGGGAGGTGTTTAAATATTAGACTTGTATTTAAGATTCTCATCTTAATCTTATCTTTGAATCCATGTGTGGTGGGTTTTTTTTTTTTTAATTTAGATCTAGAGTAAAAGAATCTATATATCCATTAGAAAACATTTACTTCTGTATTTGAAGTGTGTTGTGCTGGGGTTTCAAATGCAGTCTAGGAAAACTCTGTCAATGGAATGTTTTCATAGTGGCAGTAATCTCTTTAAAATAACCCTAAATACAATATGACAGATGCCATCTGGAATAATCTTTTGCTAGTTGCTTTCAACTTTTATTTTTTCCTACAGCTAAGTTCATCTAAAACTGGTCACTTATGGTAAACATAGCAAACTCTTTTTCCTCCCTTTTGTACGTGAATGTTCAGAGAAAATAACTAAACAATTTTATTAAGAGATTGTTACTGTTGAGATGTTTCCCTCTGACTTCATGTTTCTGGGTGTTTTTAAATATATACATTTATATGTGTGTACATAAATATATATGTATTTGTATTTCAAAATGAAGAAGGTAGGATTCCCCCTTAGGCCATTCTTTCCATCTCAGATCCTACTCAGCCTAACCCAATTTGCCTCCAAATGTTAGATAACATCCCATTTGCTAAATTATAATTGTATGTTTGTTACAATATTAATCGTTTCATAATGCAATACATTCAAACATACAGTAGCAAGTGCTTAAATGTCTTCCTGTGTTGTTACAGACTGACTAATTTCTTCCTATATATGTCAACTTACTCGAAAAATCTAGTGTCGGAATCTCTGGATTTTTTTTTTTAACTTGGTCGTGTAAAGGGATGTCTCCTGATGCCTGTTAGAGTTTAATTTAGAGTAGTAATTAAACTTGAATACTGCCTCATAAACAAAAGATAAACAATAAACCAGCCACATTCCCTGCTGTTTCATAGCTTTCTTTCCCAGATGTTTTAGCCTGATAATTTTTACATAGTGAACTACCTAGCACGGAGTGTTATGGACAGAGGTCAAAGCCTGGTTCTTTGTAATGGGTTTTTAAAAACTTTTTTTAGTAAATGAAATGCTACAGGATTTTCCTTTGTGTGGCTGGTAAAATTGTCAGATATTGAAGGACATTCATTAATTGACTTTTTAATGCTCTCCCTCTTGTTTAACAAGACAGCACTAATTTAAAAATACCCACAAACTTTCTTTTAACTGTTGATGACCAAGGAATGTCTCAATTTCTTAATATTAGGGTGCCTGGGCAATACATTAGAATCTTCTGTGTCATCCTGACAAAAATAAAAATGCCCTTGCAGGAGCTGCTGTCTCCACGTTGATCCTAAGCAACTACGGAAACGTTCACAGTGGAAGGCTTTTAATTTTTCAGACTGCTCCTCAGGCTGCCGAAGCTTGTGTGTCCATCTCTGGACCGCTCCTCCGTCAGCCATGATCTTTCTAATTGCCAGGTAGGAGTAGGCCGCTCGGCTGCAGAAGCCATGTTATTTTCACTGGGTGGGGTAATTACTGAAAGCTGAGAATAGCTGCACTAAAGACACAGGGATACTTTCATGATCCCATTAGCATAAGAGTGGGTAAATTATTCATGCCAAGTGAGGATTCTATGGGGAAAAGTATAGTTAATGCACATAGTTTTTAAATGTATCCCTTTCTGCTCTGAGACTAAATTCTTGTTGGATTCAGTTCTCAGACATTTACGGGAAAGCTCTAGTGGCATGTTAGACGCAGTTCATCTCTCTCTGTTTGCAGCGCTCTCAATAGAGACCATCTGGCAAAGATCCAAAAGGTGATTAAACAAAATGATCAGCTCTTGTTGCTGTGTTACATGTCCAATACTCTGGATTAAAAAACATGACCCACAACAGTCAGCTAACATCCTTCTTTTTTTTTTCTTCCCTCTTTCCCCTTCCCCTGTAAGAATTCAGATGGTCCACAAATGTCTATGCCATCTTTGTGTCCTTATGGCCCATAATCATGAACAGGTTGTGCAAATGGCTCTTTCTGTAACACGGTCTGTTCCAGCAGCATAGAAACATTTCATATTAATTGGGTCAGTCTAATGTTCATAATGACATGGGGAAAAATTACCCAAATGTGTTCTTATAGTAAACACTTAAAATGTGCCTTTCTCCTGTTATAAAGTGAAATTTGAAATCAGGCTCATGTGGCTGATTTATTTCTTTTAAGACTGAAGAAAATCAAAGCATGACACTGTCATCTGCTGAAAATAGTTTAAAGCCCCTCCTAACCAAACAGAAAAAAAAAAAAGGGGGGGTTGGGGGGTTGTATGTGGTGAAATGAGCTGTGGTTTAACACCACAATCAGGGATGAATTTACAGTGCAATTCAGAAGACTACTCCCTTATCATAAACAAGCTGATAATCACACTGAATCTAACTCCCAATTAGCTCTTTCTTTGCTCACAGAGATCAGCGTACATGTCCTCCTTAAGCCGTGATATGTTGCTGTTGAGTCAGACAGAACATTTGTATACCTTATGTCATATTCAGAATTTAAGGATTAACTCTATATATTTACCAGAAAACTCAGCTAATCAGCAAGGTAATTTTTCAAACCAAACACTTCAATGCCTGAGTTAAGGTAAAAATGCCAAGACTGTGAATAGGGGACATATGTATCTTATCTTTTGGGGTTGCACCAAATGCCAAGTACTAGCGTAAATTCAACAGAAACCAGACATTGTTGGAAAGTAATTAAAGAAATATTGAAATTAAACCTACCATATGAGTGAAATATTTGTAGGCCCACTTTGTTGCATACATAACAATTTGCATGGAATTGTGAACAGTGCTTCTTTCTCTTACTTTTTGAACTGTACTTTGTTAAATACAAGAGAGGAATCACCTCTCTGTTTTTAGCCACAGGATTGGAGGGAATCTTCTTCATGCTGAGGATGTTTACAGTCCAACATCGGCGGGTTTACTTAGAGGAGGAATTTATTTAAAAAACCCAACCAACCAAACCAAACCAAAACAAAAATACCACAAAAAGTAAAGCATCCACGCCTATGCCAATAAAAATAAAATTCCACTTCTGAAAGCTTTAAAGATCCACCGAGGCTGTCAGCTCTCCTTACTGTGCAAGGTGAAAGCAGTAGGTAAAAGGCACAGACGTGGCCGGAGTGCTGGGGAGGGGAGGCCAGGCTCCCCCAGCGTCAGTGCAGCATGGCAGATGAAAGGGACCCACATAGCCTTGGGGGGCTTAAGGCTATTACAGGGCAACTCATGCTCTGTTATCATGCTGATTTCCAATTGATTTTTGGCTGTACAGTACTTGTTGAAGGCCCTCTGGAGCATCAAACACTGCATTATGGCACTACACATTGTAATATGAGGGCCTTTTGTCTTACTGTCTTGTCCTCCCTGAGGAGTGCTCCAGCTTCTGAGCAACTTTTAGATCTGGGGAAGTAGGAGAGGTGGAGGAAACTTGACAGACGTCTTTCGTTGGCTCTCAATGTGATTTGATGCATTTGTTTGTAGCTCTGAATTTTCAAATTAATCTGGTTTTGAATTACTGTAAAACGTTGCTTTTAACTTATAAAATGATATCTTAAGTAACTGATCACAGGCTACTAATGAACCCAGGCCTGGTGTGTAAATATACTTTCTTTTTCTCAAACTTGTTGAATGATTACTTTAAGTAAGTGGTACTAGAGGTGGTTAAAGTTGGAGCTGAGGTTGCAGGACGCTTTCAATAGGCTGAAGTGAGTAATTTCTCCTATTTTCTACCTTCTCTTTTCTTCACTTCAACTATTGTGTCACTCAGGTAGGTTTTTCATCCACTCAAAAAAATCCCAAGCCATCTACATGTAAGTCTTGATAAGCTGAGGATGTTTGAGGTCAGATGAGTGTCTATATACTTAGGATATCATCTTCAAATAAATGCTTACCATTTTAACCAGTGTTTCCTACTGGCTTGTGTGAGTCTGTGCATGCGGTAGAAGATGTAAATGAATATTTTAAAATGTTTACAAGAATAAAAATACGCATGTGAAAACACATGTAGAAACTTAAACTTGTAACTTTCTGGTGTTACGGGAACTATAAGTAAGTTGCATAGGCATATGGATAGGATGATACCAGGAAGTAGTGACGGCCACCCTCATTACTCTGCTAGTTGCAGGCATGATCCAAATACCAAGTATGGTCAGTGGAAACACATCTGTTATTTTCGTGGCCTGCCTGTAGCTGCTCAGTTTGTTGCCATGAGGTAAGGATACAGCTGTCTGTCCAGGAGTAACTACCTGCAGAACTGAACCCAGTAGGACCTTGTGTAAGCTACGTGCACTCCCTGACGTGAGTTCTTCCCCATCTGTACGATGGGCACAAGAGTACTTAGATGTTTCATGAACGTTATGAAATGGTCATCTGTTGACAGTGGGCTGCTCCAATATCCCAGGAATGAAGGGTTATGTAGAAAATTCAAGGGTGTTCTTGCATTGGCCTCCCTGAATTTCATAGAAATAGCACTGGATATACTGCATTTGCAAATTGTATTGCTTATTTTAACACTTTCACCTTTTTTCACCTTTGTTGAACAAAGGGGATGAAATATTTTGGTCTTTTACTTCATATTGTTTTTAATTAATAAGGCTTATGAAGTGAGCCATAAAAGATGACATGGATCGTATCACTAATTCTTTAGTAATATTTGTATGAGTGTGAGAAATCTAAAGTGATGTTTCCAATGTTCAAAAGTGTTGTGTCACCATATATGTATATCTTGTTTAGTGTTTTTTTTGTTTGCTTTGTTTGTTTTTTTCTCTCCCCCTTGAACAAGCATAGTAAATGTAGACACAGGAAACCTTGATTCTGTGTTCATATTTAGGTCTTAGGGATCCAAGGGTAATGTTAGCTTAGAATGAGATTGTTCAATGCATTGTTGTTTATTGGTTGGGTTTTTTCTTTTTTTTTTTTTTCTCTAGGATTTCCTTGGTACTCTAGAGCTATAGAACAGGTTGTGATGTTCAGTGACCTTGCATGTCAGTAGTTCTGTCTTTTAAACACGGGCATTGATTTTTCTCATCCTGGCATGAGAAGATCTAGCATACCCCCTGCTCTCCTCTACATGTTTTCAGCATGCACACAGGCAGTGATGGCTAAGAATGAAGGCTTAGGGCATCAGAACTGGCAGCAGTATCAGGAACAGTCTGCTTCCTGTTTGGAGAGTTTTTGTTAACTGTGAAATATATCACATCCATTGCTGGTGGTGGGATTTATAACATTTTGTGTAACTATTTTACTGTTGTTTATTACTGCTTTTAGTCTTAATAAACATACCAATCTAGATTTAGTAACTTGGGTTTCTACAGAACTTAGAATAACATTTTAAAATGCACCAACTAGGTATCTTGATTGTAGTAATAGTACTCAGGAAAGATCTGCCTTTTTTTTTATGAGTCAGTGGTGGACTGTCCAGTGAAGGTTTGAAGTAAAGGGGCAGGAATCAGTTAAAAGTGGTTCTTTCTCCTCAGAGGAGAGAAGAGGAAGATGTTATCCACACAAGATCCTGATCCTTCTTGCATGCAATCAGTAGCAATAACAGGGCACTGCTGCTTTCAGATATGCAAAGTATGGGTCAATCACATCCAAATAAATGAAAGCAAAGCTTGATTCTTTTATCTTAAAAAACAAATACACAAAAAAACCCCTATTCATTTTTTGACAATTCCCATAGAAAATACTGCTATTAAGACATGTAGAATCTACAAAAAGACAGCCATAAAGGCCTAATAATTCCTAATATTTCTGAACAGAATTTTGTCATGCCTTACATTTTAGAGGGCAAATAATAATAAACACCATCTTTTTTTATTTGCAAAGGAAAGTTTTGAATAATTTTTTTTTCCCGCTGGTGCTTTTTAAATGTTACAGTGACTTTCAGAGAAGAAATTTGTGCTTTCAGTTTTGTTAATTTCTTCAGGTTCTAACACTTTTCAAATCTGCTGGAGAGAATAAACTTATGCAGTAAACTCAAAATTACCTTTAAAGAATTTGCTGCTGTTTGATTATACTCAGTATAGTAATTCACCTTATGTGCAGGTATGTGTGGAGTTGAAGTAAATGATTCTTCGTTTCCTACTGTTACATGTAGGTGGCTTATAAGCAACAACCCCAGAGCTTGTCTGTGTTTGGGTTATTTGTGAAGCTGTCTTTACCCCAGTGTACAGAGAAAAAACAGGGAAAAGATCTGGTGGCAGAGTTGGCACAATGGCTTTGGTCCCCCTATTCCTATTTACAGTCGGGGTAGTGAGCACAGGAAAGAGGAAGACAAAGTGGTTTCCCTGTGCTCCACTGACTTCCCAGCTGCTCCGAGTCTGAAGTCCATTGCAAACTCCAGATGCTCAAACCTGCATTGAGTGCTATCCTAGACTGCTGGCCGCATAACTTATGGAAAGAGCTCAAATTATTTTATGGATGGTTACCTTTATACACCCTTGGCACTATGCATTCCTCATGCACAGGCTAGGATTGGGGTCTTCTACTTTCTTGTGTAAACAGAGCATTTACTATAACTGACAAGGATTGTTGGTGCAGCCATGAAAGTGAGAGAGGGTAATTCAGCAAATTCTCTACTGAGATGTGACTTGTACCATGAAATTTTTTGACAACTCCAGCATTTAATTCTTAAATAAGTAAGGAGTGCTCTTTTCCTTATAATCTTGCATTATGCTCACCAGCTTATAGCGGCTACACTTGTTTAAGCAATTACATTTCTTTAAACTTTCCTTGGGTCTCTCCACATGCAGCTGTAAGTTGGTCATACCTAGATTTAAGGCAGCCCCCCGTTGGAGAGAGTTCAGCAGAAGTGAATATGGCAAATACATGCACAGAATTTTATTGCAGGACTTGGTGCTAAGGTTTTAAATAATTTATGAGCGTAAAATTCGGAAATTCGCATGAACTCCTTGTCTAATTCTGTACTCCTTCCTAAAGAGGATGGAACATCGCTTAAATAGCACAAATCAGATTTTTTCAGCTTGGAGCTTCCTTCCTAATTCCTCCCACCTCAGACTTACTGCTTACTGATGGTTCTCTATTTTGTGGGACTCCTGACCCCATACATCTGTTAAAGGGGATAGTTCAGGATGAACACAGACTCCTACTCAGTAGGACCGCAGTGTTCTCTTAGCTCCTACTAGATGCTTGAACAAGCAGAGGGCTTAAGTGAAATCCTTTAGCTGAGCCAAAATCTGTTCTTATTTAGGGACTAATCCAAAGCCTGTTAAATCAACAGAAAGATTTTGGTTGACTTCAGTGAGCTTTGGATCAGGCCCTTCCTTGCTAATACATCTGAAATCAATGGAGCTACATTGGGCTTCTGCCAGTAAAAAAAAGGGAGAAGGATTGTTCTTCTGTTTTATTTGTGCAGTACCTAACACACTGAGGTCCTGGTGCTCAAACAGTGCTCCCAAGTGCTTCACTGAGACAACAGTAATTTTGACTTGATTACATTACTTGGTGTTCATGGACTCCCATTCAGTTTGGTACATAATTCAGTTGTTTAAAACAACCTATGCTGTGCATCCATCTCATGCCCAAGCATTATTTTGGTCTCTTAATGTTTTATATCAAGAAATTTCTTGCAAAAAATAAAAAGGGAAGTTAACACCTACTATCAGAAGGAATAATATTTTTCCTATTTCTGTGCTATCAGATTGTAAAGAAAACTGTTTTAAATGAAAAATACTCAGTCCATAGAAGAAGTAAAACCCAATGGGTCTGACTTTTACTGTCAGTTCACTGCCTTGAGAAAATTATTGAAGCCCTATGTCTTCTCTACAGTCAAAGGCTGTCACCTCTTTTATTATTTCATTACTTCCTTTTATTTTTATTTCTTATTGTTAAACTGGGGTCCGAATTATAATTTGCCACTTGTTAAAGTTTTTAATGTAATAACTAGCACTGTGGAGATGGCAAATATTTTTAGACAAGAAATAATGTAAGGTGAAAAGATCCTGTGTATATATCAGCATAGATCTTCCATTTTCAGAAGTGCCTGTGACAATCAAAGTAGGACCTCAGTCTGGCAAAGACACTGTATATCTCAAGTCCTGTTATTCAAATAGAGAGGCCCACAGTAGGGTTAATATTGAACACCTCAGCCTTTGTAGGATTTGTGCTTGAATGATGACATACCAGCTACAAGGAAGCAGATAGTTCATACACATGTAAATAATCCAGCTGAAAGTCATTCTAGGAACTCTATTCTGTCAGCATTTCAGCTACATAACACGTAGGAACACTGCAAGTTCCCTCTTAAAAACTACTAAAGGAAAACTTTCTAATTATGTTTTCAACTTTTTTTTTTAGCCTAAATTATAGTGTTTTTCCTTAAGAAGAAAGCTGGTAAATTTTGTTTGTTTTAACTTATTACCCTTTTGATTAGATTTCATGTGCTTCTGAGTCCATGCACTTAAGATTCATTTTGTGTGTTCAGATACTTAATATATTTTATGCAAAACAGCTGTCACCATGTGAAAGTGTATTTGAGTAAGAAAAAATTCCTGTTCATAACTTTCTTTTTAATGTGTGATAAATTTAGATATATCTTTCTAGATGAGAATCATTAGAGTTTAATTAGTGCTTTGTTTTAATAGTCTTATTTTTCATAGAATCACAGAATGGTTTGGATTGCAAAGGACTTTAAAGATCATCTAGTTCCACCCCCCCTGCCATGGGCAGGGACACCCTCCATTAGACCAGGTTGCTCAAAGCCTCATCCAGCCTGGCCTTGAACACTTCCAGGGATGGGGCATCCACAGCTTCTCTGGGAAACCTGTTCCAGTGCTTCACCATCCTCATAGTGAAGAATTTCTTTCTTCTATCTCATCCAAATCTACCCTCTCTCAGTTTAAAGCCATTACTCCTTGTCACTACAGGCCCTTATAAAAAGTCCCTTCCCAGCTTCCTTGTAGGCCCCTTCAGGTACTGGAAGGCTGCTGTAAGGTGTCTTGGAGCCTTTTCTTCTCCCAGCTGAACAACCCCAACTCTGTCAGCCTGTCCTTGTAGGATTTATTTTTCTTCAAAAGTGTTTTATCCATTTTGAGGGAAACGGTAGATTCCACAAATTTAAAGTATACAAAATTAAGTTTTGATTTAGTTAGAGGTTGTCAAAATGCTTAATGCATATAGATGCCTTTCATTTTAGGGAAACAGGAGTAAGCTGATCTGTGCTAGCATCTCAGCTGACTTACAATTTTTGGTTTTCTACCCTCTTCATGTGTAAAGATTATAAAAAGAGAAAGATGACTGCAGTACTCATACTTCAGTCCAAGGGAGAAGTAACAATGCACTTTCCCATTTAAAAAAAGACATAACAAAGACTGTCTTATTAGTGTTGGATGTTTCTTAGATTTTAATTTCTTACTGATTTTACTGTTTTCTTTCAGTGTATAGAAGGGACCATATCTGTACTTCCCTGAAGTTCACAAACTTACTTTAGCGACTTGAGTTAGACATAGCTGATAGCTAACCACTGTGTACGTGCCTGATTTTGTGTATGAGCCTGTTTTTTTAATGTCTTTTTTCTGTCTTGGAGAAATGCAATTCATGCTACTTTATCCATTTCTAGAAAATCTTCTGAAGTGTGCATGTGCAATGATAGATGAAACATTTTCATTTAGCTGTGAATTGGTTATCCTAATTATTTCCCTGAGTTAGATCTTACTAGCAGCTTGTATTGCCCGCTTTGAGTTTAGTTTGACATAAAGTTCTGTCTATGAGCGAGTTTTTATGAAAGAAAGGCTATATCGATTTTATTTTTTTAAAGATTTTTTCTTCCTTAAGATCTTTCATTCATTCTATTAATCTATAACTCAGGCTTAACTACAGATTTTCCCCTTTTTTCATTTTGTTTTTTTCTTCTGAATCTGAATTTGCACAGGAATATATTTCATATAGTCAGGCCTTCCCAATCTGATAATTCACCAGTGACATTCAGGGTTTGGTTTCAAGCTCCCCTCTGCTTTATTGTAACCTAACCCTACAGTCCTACGACCACCAAAGAATGTCATTTTATCTAGAAGTCCACACTGTTGGAATTCAGGTTTACTGTATGCCAATTAACCCACCAAATGGCTATCAATCTCTTGTGTTTAAAAGAAATAAGTTGTCCCTTTATTTTAGAACTAGTAAAGAATTTTACATATTTCTAAAGCAATTTTCTGCATTCTTACTGACTTCATTGATATGAATGTAAAGTACAGAATAGGTCAAATTTTGACTTCAGTGGGAGTTGACAGGATGACAGTCTGTATTCTGAATGCAGAATTGATTCAGTTTTGGTGTGCTTGTGCAGCACTAAAAACTCTATATAATTTGTCTTCGTATAATCAGACAATATAGATTTGAGTTTTGTTTCTCATGTTATTTTCTATGACTGACTTACATGAGCTCAGAAGAGCTGCTTATGTTCTTAGTAGGGATGTGTGTGCATTTTTTTTCCCCCTTTGTTTATTCACATATAAACATTTTACATGCTTCCTTAGAGAATTTCCTTGTAAGGTTCAGTTGTTCTTAAGAGACTGAGAACTTGTGCAGCACATAATTTGTAAACTATGCGAAGAGCACCCTCCAGCTGAGGCAAACCCTGGAACAATTCACTTGGACCTGTTTTGCTTGCTGCTGTAGTACTCTTGGATGTAAGGGTCCTAGTTTGAACTGTGGCTGGAATGAGCAGCATATACTAATGCATGGCGAGATGTCCAGTGGAGGATCCATGTATTGGTCTTCTGTTCCAGTCTTCCATCAAGCAGCTGTTTGTTATAGCATGATTCATTTAATTTTGGATCATTTGAGAACAATATTGCTTCTGAATGCAAAAAAAACCCATATAAAGGACTCTGCTCTTATTCCTTCTCTGTGCTGATCAGCAGTTCTTCAGTTTTCTGTCTTATTTCATGGGAGCGGGATGTAACTTGTATGAACAAAATGTGATTATTGCATCCAAAAGAAACAGGAGAATGCCAGTTACACGGTGGGCAGGAATATTCAGGTGAAACTGTAGATTTTTTTACTTGTGTGCTTTACCTTGAAACTGAGTAAAAGCTCTGTTGTGCTTTCAGAAGAAAGACTTCACTTACACCAGGCTTCTTATGCTTTAAATAACTAATTCAGCTGCCTTGATCTTCTCAAATGTTTTATACCATTTTTAATAACAGTCCTTTAAACAACTCGTTAGGAAGTTCTTACCTTATTTTTAGACTGCTATAGGTGGAAACCAGTGACTTTTTAAAAAAAAAGCAAAGTAGTTTAGGCCTTTAACATAGCATTAGAATATTTCCTTCTGTAAATCATCTCTCATATATTAAAAAGCAACTGTCAGTTGGTTTCCTTCCTGTCATGTATGTATTTGAGGTTATAACAATAGAAGTTCTAAGCTTAGCTCTTCCTACCCCCTCT
Organism: Eurypyga helias; assembly: GCF_000690775.1. Taxonomy (NCBI): domain Eukaryota; kingdom Metazoa; phylum Chordata; class Aves; order Eurypygiformes; family Eurypygidae; genus Eurypyga; species Eurypyga helias. The sequence goes on from NW_010263796.1 coordinate 29,326, forward strand.
TGTGTTTTGTTGTTTTTTTTTTCATTTAAGTTGATGGCTTTGGGGAGGTGTGTATGTGTCTTTCTCTTAGTTACATTCAGTAATCATGAGGGTGTTGGTATTTGGGGGGGTATTTGTTTTTTACAGTATGGCAGAGACTAGTCGGATATAACTGAGATTACATTTTTTTAGAAGTAGACTTTGTAAAATATAGGGTTGGACAAAGGTTTGTCAGGTTTTGCTTGAATCAGCCCACATCTGTTATAAGAAACAGTAGATCTGCAGACAGGCTATGGCTTTTGTCACGTCCAGGGGAATCCACTGAATCTTGGCTTCATTTAGGATTCCCTCCTGATGAGCAAATTCCCATGACCGCTTTTGAAGCTTTAAAAGCTTTGGTTTTGTTTTAAAAGGCCTCTGAGCACAGGCAATGTTTTCATAGGCATTTAGAAACAAAAAAACTGAGCTTTTAAACCTTCAAACATCGCTGCGGGGATTCACTTCGCTTCTCAGCAGACCAAGTCTGAGATAACACCTGCAAGAAGTGTGTATCTGTGTGTGTGGATTTTGTGAAAATTGTGATGCACTCTCTCAACTGACCCACAAATGTGACAGCAGTGTGTGCGTGTGCATGTAAATCTTATTGTTATGTTTCACTGGTATTTGTTTTTAAGAGCAAACTATTATTTTGGTTCTATGGAACAACCAATGTGGGTGAGCCAATTTTGGTTTTAGATTGTTGTCATTTCCTCTCCCTTTATGACCTGTGATGCAAACATTAACTAATGGTTTTCAGAAGAACAGACTGAAGGTCCCTGGTTATGTTTCATTATCTAAAGGGTATTGGTTTTTTTTGCTTCAGCCTTACTTTTTTCCTCTACAGTTAACATCAGTTTCACAATGTAAGGTAGTTTTCTGTAAGTAGATGGGTCATAGCGGGTATAAAGCCAGGTCTGTGATTACTGGGTGAGAAATAATGTACAATAGAAATGAGTGGACAGACTGGCGAAATAACAGAAATACTCATTCCACTCCTTTTCAACTCTGTTTCTCTGCATTTTCAACACCTGAGGTGAGATTTTATCATGTTCTGGGGGGAAGGGTAAGAGGATTTTCAGAATGAAGGATAAATACTAAATGAATATATTAACAGTGCTTTTCTCCTGTCCTGTGCTGTTCTCAAAACACCTGTTAAAGCAAATAAGCACATATTTCAGGATTGATGATACTAACTGGCAAACTTGGCACCAAATAACCTGCTGAAACTAAAATGTTGATGCAGAACATGTGCTTAACTTAACAGTCCATAACCCTGTTTTTAGAACACTGAAATACCTACCCTGAGGAAAGCTCATAAAATGAAGGTCTTTAAAGTTCATAGATTAGACCAGTGAAGCTGCAGCCATTTTTAAGAACATGTATCTTCATTGACTCCTATTAATTGAAGATGGCCAAGTGTATGAAATACAAGACATGAAAGCTCCAAAGAAGATTTTTTTTTTTTTTTTTTTTTGGAAAGTGTGCTTTCTGTAGGTTCAGTGGCTAGAGAATGAGCAGAAAAGGGACGGTTGAAGAGGCAAACATTCTGCATTTGGGAGGATTACATATTGCAGGCAGATCTGAAAGAATCTCTGCTTAGTTTCTAAGGGTATTTAATTGAGCTTTTTACAACATATAACGCTTAACTCTTCTAGAATCTTAAGAGCGCTGGGAATTTCTATTGTTTGGGATTAGGTTGAATAATTTGGACTATCTTTAATCATGTTTCCCCATGTGTAACATTTCAGCCATGTCTGTCTTACTGTTAAATATATAATTTATAAATAGATAGCAATCCTGATAAGCTTGTTTGAATCCGCTCTAGAACAAAATTGCTTGTTTTGTACTGTGTGATAGCTTCAAGCTGCATTAGAGTAACTGTCCTCAACAAAGAAGAAATCTTTGTTATATTATTCATCTGGAGGCACTGGAAATTAAAAAGCTGAGCTACTGTAGCAAGCAGAACCTATTATTCCTGAAGTGCTCCTGGAGTAATAAACATTCTGCACCAGGCAAACTTGAATTCATAATAAATAGAAGAACACATGCAACTTTCTTTTTTGCACTTTTCCACACAGGGTGCATGTTTGTTGCTTTTAAATGGAAGAAATTAGAATAAGCTATATTAAGCTGAGCAGAATTTTCTTCATTGAATTCTTCTGGCTCTGTAACTTTTCTGAAAAATTGCTTACTACCTTCCATTTTGCCAAATGTGTGTTTTCTTGCCTCCAAACTAAATGCTTTACTGTTAGATGTTTTGGGATATGGTGGTTTTATTTCTCTTTTTTTTTTTTGAATAAACCAGAATCATTTTCTTGTGCGAAATAACCTCACAGAAAAGGAAAATAGAATACTTAAGCCATGAATTGGTGCGTGTGTGGGTCAGACTGGGTTTTTTCCTTTATGCTCCTCACATTTTTTTGATAACGGAACAAAACTCGGGGAAAAAACGAGTTGTCCTTAACAAGGAAATTATTTAGAAGTGCAACGTGTTTACGTATCTGGAGGAGAACAGTGCATTGTTCACAGTGACTGCATGCATCGCATGATGCAACCTTTTGACAACTGAGTGTCTGCTGGAGATATCTGTGAAGGGTGACCTTTCACCCTAAGGAAGAATGCTCTGAAGGTGGGGAATGCTGCTAACTGTCCTGGCCCACCACGCGCAGAGGCTGCCCACTGCCATCCTTCCACCCCCTTGGTTACGTAGCTCTTCAAGTACAAATCAGCTGAGTCAAAACCGAGCAGATTCTCCGAAAGAAATACGAAAAGCCAGCTTGCTTTCACGCTGGTGGGAAGGTAGAGGTTAAGTCAAGGGCCTCAGACAGTATGAAATTAGAAGGAGATCCTGAGCCTTTAAGTAGTCTTAACTACTAAGTCACCTGAACAGGGACTGTTAATATCTGACGTGCCTGACACTCCCTCAGATCACTTACTTCTGTAAATCACTTGTTACCAGTGTTGAGGAAACCAA
>NW_010263796.1:34817-88216 GCF_000690775.1 Eurypyga helias
CAGTATTGTCAACTAATTCCACAGTAATAGATGGGATGGTGCAGCTAAGGACATACAGTCTGTGAACCATCAATGGCCAGGGCCCAGGCTTGCGTTATTTACTGAACCTTTCTCACATATGGAAGAGCCACCATAGGTGTTGAAAAGCAGCCCTGGCTGAGGCGAAAAGGATGGCCTGCTCACCTCCTGGATTTAGCTTCTTTTTCCTTGCTATTGTCCAGGCAAATCTATTTTGTAAGAAATAAATGGGGTTGAAAAAGGGGCCTCATCAATGTTTTGTAAATGAATTACAAATGCTGGCGTTTCTGATTTCAGCAAAAAGGCCCCAGAGCCTGCACTCCATGTGATACTTCTTTCCTCTGCTCTGAGAGCCAAGGACAGGAGAACTCCATCCAAATGTGCAGGGCCGGTGCTCACGTAGGTATTCTCGCTGCGAAGAGACCGGCAGCATGGGCAGGTCCTGGTCCCTCTGAGCATTTCTCCTCCCTGAGAAAGCTGGCTCACTCTGTGTGTGTGTCACCACACTGACGGACACACAGCGTGTGCGGCAAGTGAAGAGTTGAGGTCCAGAGGGTGTTTTGTCATGGGGTTCATCCAAGGTAGAAATGGGAAATGCCAAATCTTATTTTTCACTCTCTCTCTCAGAACAAATTCCCACGTATGCCACAGGAACCAGAGATGGATAAAGACAGACTGTTCACACTTCACGATTTTGATCAGCCACAGATACAAAAGCCTGTGTGGTCTCTTTACCAGAGTTGCAGCACTAAGACTTGCTTTTGCTTCTAGTAACAGAAATACTGCTATTTAGCTGAAGGAGAAAAGAAAAAGATGTCTTTGTGTATCTGTGTTGATCACAAGTACTTATGTCCAAGAACCTGCCTTCTGACAGTATTTCAGCATATAAAAGAAAGCATGTTCTCTTTACGATACACATTCAGACATGAAGAAGAATTAGTAAAAAAAAATCATACTGAGACTTAAAAAAATGTAATGCTTAAACTAGCACAGGAGTGCATTGGCATATTTGTCTTTAAAACTAATAATACATAACATTCACTTATCTAAGAGCCACCACCAATTACTATCAAAAGGAATATTATGTATTACTTTTAAAGCAGTTTTCACTGAAAGCTCTGTTCCTTGCTCATTTGAGCACTTCTGAAAATCCTTATCTGTAAGTTTGCTGAAGGTCACTTTCTGAGACAGTAACAGAAAAGGGAATAGAATACCTTGTGTTAGGTAATGCTTCAACACTATCAGCATCTCGTTCTTAGCTGCTGCATAAAACTCTGGTAGGTTTTAAAAGCAGACATAGTAAAACACAGGTAAAAAAGTATCTTAACTATAAAATTGCAAAGGGGGGGTTAATGTCTTTGAGGCAAACCTTAATTGCCGAACGCCCCTTTTTTTTTCCCCACTATTGAGCCCTCTCATTGGCATCATTTCACAGTTTTTAAGAGGAGGAGGAGAGAGATGGAGGGACTGTGTGAAGTTTCTTCTAACGCATAATGTATTTAAACACTGTGGTTTCCAGATTGATGACACTAACCAGCTGAGAAACGATTCCTGTGAACAGCCTTGCAGTAAGGAGTCAGAGATGACCATGCCTGTGGTGATTCCTAGCTGGTGTCAGAACATGATAATTCTGTTGTTCTGGGTCAGCGGTGAATACCTCACTCAAATGGTGCAAAGTCAGCCAGTTCTTAATTTTTTATCTCCTCAAGAGTGCATTCAGTGACTTTATCACTGAGAAGAATGACTCCCCTGCCTAGTGTGATCAAGATCTGGAAATGTGCTGCATCAGCATGTTTAGCTCAGACTACTACTTGATTGGTGGGGCTCAGATTTGATCTTATGGCATACATGCCAGCTCTCTAACTGGCTAGGTGAACAGCCTGTCCAGGCAGAAACTCAGTTTTACCCATCTGAACTAAGAGAAGTTTCCCAACTTGCCAGTGTCTGTTGTTTGGGGGCCCTATGTACAGCCAACCTTATCTTCTCTTGTGATGGAAGGGGGTGGCAGAAGCTCTCCTGTGAGGTCCTTCCTTAGGAGGAGCTCGGGGATGCAAACCGGTGTGGGAAGACTTTGTAGGCACTGCATATTTGTCTTTTGCAACCCTCTCTGCTACAATGAAAGACTGGAAATGAAATTACAGGCTTACGAACAGAAAAGTAAAGCATCAGGTGTCAGAGTGGGGTCTGTGCTTCTACGTTTTGTGCTGTGAATTCTTAGGCAAATAGCGTTATAACAAGTCAGGGCCCTGTAAGTTTTGATATTTTTATGCTTCCTTATTTTCCAAATACAATTAATGGAAACTTTTGTCAAGCATTTTTCCCTATGTTTCTGTGAAACTGTGTTGCTCTCCCAGTTCTTTTCATCACTTAAAACAGATTCAAAGCATCCTGTGGAATAGTTTGGGTGCAGAGAGAAAGGAGGCGGCCATGGTTTTCCCCTTCTCTTTTGCTTGTTTTACCGTATTATTCAGAAACAATTCAGTAAAACTGTAAGATGGGAGAAATTATGTTGATTGTAAGCCTTTCTTGATATCATAAAGATCTCTTTTTGGTGGCTTTCTTTTGGTCAACCAGTTGGAATTTTCTAACCAGAATTTCCATGTCTACTTGCTTCTTCCAGTTTGAGACATTTGGATATTCTTAACTATCTTCCCTCATGGCTGAAGCCAGACTCTAAGGAACTAGCGGGGACTAACCAGGGGCCTCTGCTCTTAAATGCTTGCACTTATAATCTGCCTACTGAACTTGAAATACAAAATGTTTCAGGCCTTTCCAGTAACCACTGTTAAGCATCCATTGTATATAGCAGATTAAGTATAGATGGTTTACGCTTTACAAGGCTTCTCAGAGGAAAAGAACACTGAAAAATGTTACCCCGAAAGTGAATATGGGCAGATCCAAACCGTGTGGTTGTCAGCTGGAACGTGATTCACCAGCGGCAGCGAGCACCGGATCAAGCCCTTTGTTGTAAGCACCAGATGGCATACCACTTATAAACAGTATTAGTTATGTTTCCAAATACCTAGCACACTATATTTAAAGTATGGGCTTTAACTTAAACCTACAAGAGCAGACTGTCAGTGTTCCCACGTAACCCTTCGCATTCTGGCATTTTCCAGACTGCCAGCCAAATGAACACTTTAGGAGGAGGTGCATATATATGTCCGCAGCACCCAGCGGGTTAATCCACCCTACTGTGCATAGGTGTTGGAGCTCTTATGGTATGTAAGATTTGCCAAGTTTGGAGTTGTTTTGTATTTTTTTTTTTTTCTGGACTATGCATTCACAGCAAGCATCTTTTCTGATGCTGCTCAGGTGTTTGTGAATGCATATCAAGATGGTACGCTTACTTGTGTTTTGTGTAACATACACATTTGTGTACATTTTATCACTTGGAAAAGCTTTTATGGTTCATTTTGACACTTTTTATTAAAACATCTTTTTTGTTTTTCTTTTTAAGCATTCAGCCATCCTCCATTTCTCTTAATACATCTTAAAATAGACTAATGTGCATTTTGGACTTGTGGCCTAACCAATGTCCTTTTTAATAACTGAAGCTTTTTAGCATCTCTCAGGAATAAATGTCTGTTATATTTCTACTCCTAAAGTTTTTTTTTTTTTTTAATAATGAGAAAATTCTATGAATGTATACTTGTATGCAATATTTCAGCTGTTACTTTTTGTAATAATCCTGAAAAGAGAGGCTTCTATCGTGGACAGCACATGGATTCTTGCTGTACTAGTGCGCATCACTTTAAGGGATGTCTCCTGAACAAACAGTTGTGTGCAACAGCATGTTGTCTAAAGGAAACTGCAAGACATTAAAATAATCTCACAGTCTGTAAGTTTGTAGAAGCTGTAGGGAAGATTGAGAGGCTCTGATGGCTATTTTCCCTTTTTAAAAAAGCCATTTTTATTCTTAAAGAAATGACATTAATGATTTCATGAAGAAGATCAGTAGAGGATGTTAGCCATCATCTAATTTAAGTTCTCTGCATTGTGCTATATATAAACAACTGCAAAACGTTGAAGGTTAAATATTGATGAGATGATATTGAACTTAATTATTTAACTTCAACTGCAGGTAGATTTTTAATTTAGCTTGGCTATTTTTCCCACATTTGATATTATTCTAATGACAAAAATAACAGGATAGGAAATGAGAAATGATACTTAAAATAAAATATAGCTTTTTAATGTATACCAACTTTGGTACAGCTGACTGAGGAAACTAAAAACACTAGCCCACTTAGTCCAACAGGGATAGAGAACTAAAAAAAGAAAATGGTCTCTTAAAGAAGATGTGCTTTAGGCAAAAAAAAAAAAAAGTTTTTTTGTCTCCTGATTTCTTTAATGACTTGTTATTGTTGTCTCAACTGTAGCCAAAGTCTGCAGCTGGTATTCTTAACAGAATTACTATGAGAATGCTAAAAATATTTCTCTAAAAATATATTAAAAAGCAGTTTAAAAAGATCTCCATTTAGAATGCTGCACAAGGACATTTTGTGTGACAGTGATTGGTAAGATGAAAAATTTAAACAGAATAACAGCTATTTACATTCACACTGCAGAGTAATTACCGAAGCAGACAAAATACTTAAACCTAATTTAATAATGCTTTCCTTAAGCCTAGGTGCCAAAACCTCAGTGTACACTTCCCAATTTGTGCTGAGGTGGGGAGGGGGGAGAAAGTTGAAGTTAAAACCATGTAGAAACAAGTGCATGGAACACTTTCCCAGTGAGGTACAAAGTGAGTTTCACTTTTAAACAAAAGAGCATCATAAATCAGCATAAACCACAAGTTTTAATGAGTATATCTCCCCTGGAATTGTGCAGTGCTTGCAGTTCTGGGTGAACAAGACAAGGATCTGGTCTTACACTCCTTGCTCAGGCAAAACTGCCACTGCCATTAATGATAATTTTGCTTGAATAGAACAAAGTGCTTTATGGTGGTTATGCCAGCATGAGGGGTGTGGGCTTAGGATAAACCTGTAGAAAAGTACAGCTTCAGATGGTTGTACCTTTGACATCTTGAGCTAGCATTTCCTCCAACTACAAGGATTTTAATTATAACATTTGCTGGTTCAAAGATTAACATTTAGCATTCTGGGAAAGACTTTCTGGACTTTAGTAACCTGATCAGTACGGTCTCCTTTTGGTCTCTGCCCCTTTCTGGCTCTTTGTATTGCAGGGGAGATGATAGTATCTGGCACATTCCTTGGATGACTTGAAGATAGCAGCCTTCTGTGTTTGGGGCTGAAAGATTGTGAACTCTGTGTTAGCAGAAATGCCACACAGGGGAGGTGAATAGAACATTAAAAAGCTTTAGCTTTAGGTACTGCAGCGCAAGCAGAGTTGAATTTGAGAGCTGGGACTTAAGTGGACATTTGTCCCTGCTTTCTTCCTTAATAAAATCTGAGTGTTAACTGTGGATAAGGGCATTTGAGAGATCACTAAAAATGAATCATTGAGTGCCCAGAAGAGCTTTATTATGATATACTGTGGAGAACTTCAGAATATACCATGTACCTTTTACGTGCTTCCTAATGGATGCATGTGTGAGTTACTATTACAGAAGTAAATTGTTTTGTCCTTTGCTGCAGAAGCAAAATAATTTGCCAAATTAAAATGTCAAAATAAAACTCATCAAAAACTGCATCTGTGTGGTCCTTTCTGGCCCTGTGTTCCCATCTGATTTTCTTTTGCCCCATGAAAGGCTATTGAGCAAAAAACCACAAGCTCCAACCAGCAGTGTTTGTTGTGTTTGTGTGTGTGTAATGCATTTGGAAAAACCCTGACACAAATACTAAACCTGGAAAAAATCTCGATGCAAAAATCCTGACTGGCCAAACTGAGTTAAAAAAAAAAAAAAATTCTAAAAATCCCCAGACTGATGTCAGGTTCCAAGATAGAGTCCTTATAGGCAGACCTAAGAGAGGTCACTTAATTCAGTTAGTTTGCCCCAGCAGCAATTACACTGAAGGAGTTATTCTGCTCCTGAAGTTCCACACGGATGTTGCCACTGCCCAGTTAACCAGTGTGAAAATACCATGGAAAATAAATTATTAAACTATACTGTTATTACTAACTTGCCAGCTCCAGAGAAACAAATGCAGCCACATTTACATATGTGTCCATCTGTCTGTTTTTACACTTTATGTCTTCAGCAAGTGGGTGAAATTGTTTTAATCCAAGCTGCAGTCTGGGGTTTGGTTTTCTTTTTTTTTAAAAAAAATTTTTCTGTGTGTGTATGTTATTTGTAGATGGACACGCATTTTCTTGACTATAGCTAGTTCTTAATTGTCCTTTTAAGTAACCTAATCTATCTGGCCACGGTAGTTTTAACTGGAGTAAGCAGCAGAGTTCTCCATGGATAATTTTCGTTAGTTAGCAGATTGTTACCATCTCAATGTTGCTGAAATCCCTAATCTCAGGTCAGCGTGAAGCTGCAGTGGTTACAATCCTGTTGCCTGATGCAGGGTGAATGGAAGTGCTTTCTGTCAGAAACATGTGGTCTCTTCAGTGGAGAGCCTGCGTAAATCCTGTGTAAATAGAGGGAGGCTAACAAAGGATGAGCCCCTGCAGCTCAGAGCATTTGGAGCCATTTGGAGGCTGAATTTGCTAAATGCTGCTTATACCGCCTGAAAAGTTGAAGAGAAAGGAGCATAAAATCCCTTCTTTTTTCTCTTTCTGCTCCTACCCTGGGGGGAGGGTGTTAAGGGCCAGGGAAGCCTGAGGTAAGCCTATGAAGACTGTTTTTTCAGTGCTCTTTTGAGTGTGAAAAAGGTGGCATGGGTCACTGTCCCCTCTTTAATGTCGGAAAACCCACACAGTTAGTAAATGTTGCATGTAAACTAAAGCATTTCATCCCTTCTCCTGCACTCCACGGCAGTGGGCCATGAACTAGTCACTTGAAAATCACAGAAAAATTTCACTACGACATGTCCGGACAGTTTAGCACAGCAGGAACGTAAGAGAGATCAGTAATTAGCAGGTTGCTTTACTGTTCCTCTTGTCTGCAGTGGAATACTTTTTTCACCTGATGTGAAAAAATGTTTGATTATAATGAATGAACCACAAACCTACGGGCTGTATAAAAGAGCTTAAAATTTAAACCGGTGTTCATTAGTTTTCTCTTTAAAAGGCTGGAAAAATATGTTGTTGGCTTTTGAATATAATCCCTAAGAATTCTTTATTCACTTCACAAATAAACATGAGCTTTAAACACAGGCAATTAAGGGCACAAAAAAGCCAGTCTTTTTTCTTATTTTTTGGACAAGAAAATAATAAAAAGGGAAATGTGAAACATTACAGTTCTGCAAATAATTTTGAAAGATTTGAATCACCAATCTAGCCTGGCTATAACAATAACGTAGCTGGAATGTCATTCCTACTTTTGAGTAAATAATAAAATATTTGTAAATGCTTTTTTGAAGTCAAGACAAATTAGTGATTATAGAAAGGTGCCTATCCAGAAATAGAAAAGAAACGGTTTTTATTCTGTCTGTTGTTGTAAATACACTTCAGATACTAGAAGCCATGCAACTCTTTAAGCCTTTAGCACATATTGCCAGATGGCAATGGGGACTTGCTCCTTACTGGCAAACCATGCTAAAATGTGATTAGACCAAGCAGAATAGCTTTGTAGGTGAGGTCTGATAGTAGCTTAAGTTCCCTTCCTTTTCTTCCTATTTAAATTTACAGTAATTTCCAATGCCCAGACTGTACAAAATTTGTACGTGTCATCTTTACAGTACCAGTTCAGTGGAATTGGTAGGTTATATTCTGGAAAGCCAGAGATCTTCCAAAAGAACAGCAACTTCATAAAAGAAGGCCAACTCTTCATCTCCTCCCTGCTGCTAGAAGGGCAAAAGAATAGAACTGTAGTAAGAGAGATGGCACTGATATATGTCTGAAGTCTTCCTGTTCCTTCTAGTGCACCAGCGTCCAACCTTTCTTTCTCTCCAAGATGCTCACTGAAATGTATGATATGGCTCCATGAGATGTGTGTGGTGTCTCAGAGACATAAGAGGGGAGGGAACTCAGGGGGCTCATTACAGCAGCTCACTTGAGGACACCCCACTCAGGATGAGGCAAGTGGTGGCTGAGCATGCAGGTGAACCTAGGATGCCTTTGTCAGGCCTAAACAGCATTTGATGGCTCCTTTCCTCCTGCAGTCAAATAATTCAGCAAGACCAGCACACGCACTGGTGGAGCACTGGTGACAGTGGCACAGCTCTAAGCTAGGATGCCGAGGTTAGCCGTCCATAACCTATCCTAACTAAGCTTCCCTAGGCAGTTAGATGCAGTAGATAAGTATTGCTTTTGTGGTGTGAAGAGACTAAGACAACTTCCATGAACAATGACCATTAAGAGGAGGAGAAAAAAAGAATCCCACAGCCCTCATTTCATGCAAGGAGCTGTGATCTGCTGAAACTGTAAGGCTAAAAGACTGATGATTTTAACAGGGTGGAATGGAGATAAGGAGTTTTCCTGAAGGGTCTTTGATTCTGGAGCTGACCTTCCTTCTCCCTTAGTCCTCCCTACAGCACAGACTGTCTTATCTTCAAAACATACTCAAACACTTCTCTTTTCAGCTTTTTGGCAGTGATAATTAACCAGATTTTTAAGATTTTTCTCTGGTGGTGATGTGGATCATATTACTAAATTGAACATCCTTATTAATGATGGTTTACTATACTTGTGTGTCCAGATGGACACATCGTAAGTACAAACAAATAATTGCAAATTGTGAATATAGGCTGCATGCAGATTCTCTTCTTTGTTTTGCATTTATGTCTACATATTCTACTCCATCAAAATACTGGACTGAAAGTTTGTAGAATAGTTTACTTAAGATCAGCACAGTGGATTGCAACTTTCCTTTTCAGAATCCTTTAACTTGGTTTTCATATTGCTTGCACTATTTTTAGAAAAATGGTGAAGTGTCTTGTCTTCCCCCTCCACCTTAGATACCCCTGCTCTTCTCTCTTTTCCTTTAGCATGAGAAACCATAAAGATGTAAGGCACTTCTGGTGGTGGAGAAGCTCTAGCACTGGCTCCTGAAATGTATTTTTCCAGAAATCACTTTCCTTACTGTTCTGCTTGTTATGATGGTAATAGAAACTGGATCTGAATCTGGGCTGTTACCAGGTTTCTGTGCTTTGGCGTGACTGGGTTATCCTTTTCAGTTGTCATTTTGTGTAGATTGGGAACCTGTTATTCCTCCTGTTCACAAATGGTGAAAAGACTAGATGAGCAGCTTCTGAACAGCACTTGCTTCATCTTTTGCTGGTTCTTTACTCTGTGAGGAACATAAATAAGAACTAAGGTTGAGATAATACTGATAGTGTGGAGGACTGTCAAAGAGGAATTTGTTGATAAAATAAGGTTGGACAGGCCTGCTGTAGGACTGGGCTGTGTTTCCCAGAGTCCTTAGCTGTATGAACATTGGGGTCAGCAAGCTAGTCTGTCCAAGGAAATCAGTTTGCAGCAAGTTAAGTTTGAAATTATGGTGCAATGGAAACCCTGCTTTAACTACTTATTTGGGTATTTTTTTAATAATAGGTAGTTTCCTTTGCTTTCAATGCAAAATAATTTATCTTGTAGGAAGAAACTCTCAGCATGGGCTAAGAGTGTCTGCACACAGAGCTAGTGTGGAAGCCTAACTTCCCACTGTCTAAAGAAGACTTTAATCTTCAGTCTCCTCCTCAAACCCTTCCCCTAGAAGAGAAGGTCTCTAAGGAACCCCATGTGGGTCACTTTGCAAAGTTTCTTGTAAACTCTCTTCAGCGTTCATAGGGGTTATTGAGACTATTACATAGCCTTGATATAATCTTAAACAAGCTGGATAATATGCCCAGTTCTCTGCTGGCTTGAATCCTGCATAGTCATTGACACCTCCACAAAGAGGGTGCCTCTTAAGAGTTCTCCACTTTCCTGAAACAGTGATAGGTTTAGCAATCACTTGTACTGTGAACAGTGGACAGTGTGCAAAGCAGGAGAAAGTCACTCTTTTTCTTTTTTCTTTTGGCTGTGGTATGAAACAGAGAGTCAGTGGACCAAAATCTAGACTTAATTTCCCCACTAGAAAATTGGGATAACTATGCTTATAGAATTGGAATTTCCATACAAATTAGGACTTGGCTCTACTCTTCTTACAAATTACCAACCAAATCGGGATATGAACAGTCCACATAAGTAGAATCACTTGTAATGATGGTTTAAATGTTTTAAATTTGCATTCCTTCATAGAGCAGTTAAAAATATAGTTAACCCAGTTTGACACAGAGTGACTTTCATGTCTGTTTTATTTAACTTTTGATAATTTCTTTTTCTTAATTTAAAGTAACTCGTGTATTTGGATACAGCAAACTAGCATCAGGCCCTCCATATCCAAGAAGTAAATCATTCCATCTTGGAAAAGTCAGTTACAGGCTACTTCTGTGATTTCTTGCCACTAGAAACAGTATCCACTAATGTGAGCAGCTGTAGTTCTGCTAAAGATATGACAATACAGTTTAACAGGATTGGGCCTGTAATTTACCAGGAGCAACAACTCTTGCTGTATTCATCTTCTGAGGTCATTTGGAGGTACAATATTTGGATTTCCTTTCATGAGGTTATGGAACAGATTAGGGAAGCACTAACTCTTACTGTTTCAACTACTGATTCAAGTGGGAAAGCAATGGGAGCCTCAGCTGAACTTTCCTCTCCTGGGCTGCTATTAGCTTTGTAAAACCAGGATAGTCACAACCTCGCCAAAAGGTCTTAACGCTGATTTAGCATGTAGGTGACTCCTGTTGAGGATGCTCACAAACAGGAGTGTATGTATATGCAAACAGGCATTTGTCCATACAGAGAGTGAACTGCTGCTTCTGTGGTGTGAAAGGATGATGCAGAACAGAAGTTTTATAGCTCCGCACACCCTGTGCATACGCACATGGCTTTTACATAAAGAGACAAAGATATCTTTATCCACACGACAGATAGACAAACAGACTGACTGACTTCAAACTTGCACTTTCAGTAGGGATTTTTTCCCCCCATCTCCGGGTACTGCTTTTCAAAATTGCCTGAGGCTACAGTACAGCACCTCAGATCCCCAAGGCCCATTGCCTGGCTCCTAATAGCCACTCTCCATCTGTGTCACATGAACAGCTGATGAGATAGCTCCAGTGTCTGTATTTTGGAGAGCATATCCACCCAGGTTAAAATGCTGGGGTTGCCAAGGAGCAGTCAGAAGCCATTAGTGTTTGTGAGAATTTGCCTTGCAGCAGTTCCTTGGCATAGTGGAAAGTGTGTGTGTGTGTGTGTGTGCGCGTGTGAGAGAGAGGGGTAGGGTGGAATATAGGAGCGGGGGGGTGAGAGCTTCAGGAAGGAGTGCTTTCTAAATAACCAACATCTTGCAAAAGTGAACAGTTGGTTACAGCATTTAGGGCTTCCATAATCTCTTAGATTAGTTTGCTGTGATACGACTCTACTTTCTCTATCACTGACAGAAACAAACAAACAAAAAAAAAAAAGAAAAGAAAAAAGGAGCATGAGAAAGAGAGCAGCGACTTCAGGGTCTTGCTCTGGTGTTTGGGCAGATGGAAAGGAGCTGCTCTGCCTTGGGGCAGGGTGGTTGTAATGAAGTGGCCTGTCAGTCTGTAAATAGTGAGGGTCATCTCTTCCATGTGATGGAGGGTATCACATTGCAGTGAAAATGGAAATGTCAATAAAATTAATCTGCCAGCTCTTTGCTGTGGCTTTTTCTGTCTCTCCGGTCCAAAAGGGTTGGTTTTTCAGGGGGGAGGCAGTGGAATAAGGGTGATCTGGCATGGGAGGGAAGATGGAGCTGAAATGCAAGTTTTGAAGCAAATGGACTGTATGTAGCAGCAACGTATTTCGTTTAGCAGCACTACAGAGCTAGACAAGGCTATAGGAATTAGCTCGTGAATCTATAGCATTCCTCAGGAAGCTATGGAGCGTCTAGCTCAGGCTACATTGAGCACAGAGTTTATTGTTTTAGGCTTTCTTGGACAAGGTTTTTACTTAGCATGGGATTTATGGCATTTACTGCTAATGAATGTCTATTCTTAAATTACAAAAACCACCGTCTCAGCACAATTCCCAGATGTCCTTCCAGGACCTCGGCTTCTTAAACACCAGCAGGGAGCATAAACTCTCCACTTCTCTGTTTTCCTCTTTCGTGTGGCTCCGGGCTAATGATGTGTAAGGAAAACACAGCAATCTATAAAGTCTCAGTGCTGTCCCAGTATTCTTCATTTATTTTGCATTTGATTATGCCACAAGTCGGATCTTGTTTCTTTCCTTTTTTTAAAGTTATTAGTTCAAATATTAATGTAGGAATATGGCATATATTGCTGCTCTTGATTGATGCCTTCCCAAAAACAGGAAGACGTGCTCGTATGAATTTTAAGAAAGTAGGGGTCCTGCAATGCCTTGCCAGAAGAGTTTTTCAGATACATAATTTAGATGCCCTCCAGGCAGGCTTTCAAGGCATTTTTGCTGGAGGGCAAGAAAAAATAACTATGACTGTTAAAAGTAAATGATTTTTGCTAATGCACAATTAATGCCAGGGAAAAGCACAGAAGAGAAAGATGTTGATGGAAAGTTCTGATTAAGTGAGAGCTCTACCTTGATGTGCATCTTTTTTTTTTAATGATAATAATCACTGATGCAGAGATGTAGAAGTTTTCATGTCATGCAAATGCTATATGCAGGGTCATACTAGGTGTACGTGTTTGTGCGTGCGTATGTATGTGTGTTGGGAGGTGATGGTTATGGGGAGGGGCTCATCTGACAGTGTGTTATGTGCACTGAACGGTGACATGGTTACTGCCACCTCTGCAGAGGGCCTCGAATATATAGACTACAGAACATTTAACTTGATTACTTATAGTACGTATTCAGCATGGTAGTAGGGATGCATTTACAGTGAATGAGTTTTCTTGTGGCAGGTTTTCCCACATTGAATCCCATAATTGACAAAGAGCTATTGCACTATGTCAAGCACACAATTATAATTGAATTAATGATATATGCATGTGTGAAACGCAAAATTAGTATTTGGAGCGACATGGTTTCTAATTTTTACATATTTGTATCAGCACCCGTATATGATGAGAAACTGCATGTGCCTGATTTAGCAAGTCAAAATAAAACTGTGGTAGTGTCTTGGTAATTAATGATATTTTTTGGCTTCTATATTTTGTTCATTAAATATCTCCTCCTTCCTGTTTTTCTCTTTGTTGTAGGAGATGGTTTAGACAACAGTGTAGCCTCACCTGGTACAGGGGATGACGATGACCCAGACAAGGACAAAAAGCGTCAGAAGAAAAGAGGCATTTTCCCCAAAGTAGCAACAAATATCATGAGAGCGTGGCTTTTCCAGCATCTCACAGTAAGTGGTGACCAAAACCAAAATAGATTTCTATTAATGTGCCTAATGAGGTTTATTCATCGCTATTAGAAATCAATTGTCCCCATAATTTTTGGACGATTATTAGGGCTCAATTATTGTTGCCTTTTTTTTTTTTGTTTCCTCTAGATTTCTTTTTTCTTGGCTCTTGGAATCATGACAAATCTGAAAGAAACATATACATATATTTGTATATATATACACACATACATGCCTATAGAGGAAGAGAGAGTACAAAGCCTTAGCATGGAACAATACCTACATATAAAGTAATAATTTTTTGCTTTGAATTATTCAAAATGTTCCTAAGGACAAAAAAGGGCGTTTCTTGCTTTAGCATATATAAAGCTCTGCCTTCTGGATTCTTTATGGCTGGCCTCTGTTTACACAAACTTCATACTTATGTGGTGGAAGACAGAGCCCCAGTCTGTGTGTGCTGACATACACTGTGGATGTTAGAGAAGTCAAAGCAGCAGCTTGCAAACTTGTCATTGTTACTTTTTGTGAGAAATACAGAAGGCTTACAGGTTCCCTAGTTCTTCAGTTGCATAACAGAGAGAATAAGCACCTTTTTAGCTTGTCTTCAAGTCCATTATGTTAAAAGCTAGCCATAATCACATTTGGGGGAGAGAGATTAAAGATGTGAAAAAGCAATGCTTTCCATGGGCTATCTTTATCCTCCTGCTTGCAATTGGTTTTATGTGTTGGTGTTCTGTTGACTATTATAGCTTCACTGAGGCATCAAAACGTGGTTCCACAGAAAACCTAGTAACACTCTTTGTAGTTTACTTCATGTGGGAAATAATGGAAACTGGTAAAATTATCAATTGATTTTCCTCTTCCTCTCACTGTAAAATTGTTTCTCACTTGATAAGGCTTAAAATGCTAACTGTTATTAACTACCTCTTCTTCTGCCAAAGTTTTATAAATTTCCACAGTAGCTGATGTTGGTTACAGTGTAATGATTTCAGGACAAGGTACCCGATTTATTTATGATAGGGACTATCGAACTGCTCTGCTAGCAGCACAGCTAAAGGGGGAAGCGATAGATCCACATTTCTAAACCATCATTTTGATGTAAGGACATTAGTAGCAAACTAAGGTGCATTGATCTGGCCTGTGGGGTCAGGATTAGCTGGAATAGCCAGTGTCTCTGCTGGAGTAGTGGTTATTCCTGCCTCCCAGCTATGGCCATTTCAAAGGTCAGGTGCCCTGTACCCACTTGGCTCAGAGGAATTAGACAGAACATGAGTCTCTGGGCTGATTACTTAACCAAAGACAAAATAATGAGTCCTAAGCAAATACTGACTAATTGAAAGGGCTGTAAATCCATTACATATTGGTCAGGGATAATCAGGAGTATTTAATCACTTTTATCTATTCAGGAGCACTGAAGCTGCAACAGCAAAGCCCTGAACCTTGCCATGTGCTTATTATTCTCATCATTATCAAAATTACTTCACAGCTGTTCTTTGCTACATCACCTCAGCTGGAGATTTACTAACCTGTAAAATGTTTTTAATTTGGAAGTCGAGTGAGTGTGAGTGGAGGGCTTTTCATTTAGCTGTAGGGTATCTATAGAGGAGTAGTACAGGCTGACGGCAAAAAGCAGGGCCACAAATACACCAGTTTGTTTTGTGCATGTCTCTGTGTTAACTCCATTTCCTCTTATGAAATTTGTGATATATTGTTTTTTTCTCTTTGCCTTCCTTCCTCACATGCTCCCTGAAAGTATTCCACACATGCTTATTAAACAGCCAACTGCCTCTCGCTTCTCTTGAGGAAAGTCCTTCTGGCTTTTTGAAATCCCCTTTCCTTGTTTCCATCCTCTCTCTCCTGACTCTCTCCATCCTGCATGAATTGAGGAAATTTGCCATCACCAGTGAGGATGGCCTTGCAAAATCAAATTAAATGAACACAAAAAAGCCCCAAACCTTTTACCGTCCAAGCTTTAATGAGTTTGCAGGTGTTGAAAGATTTACTGTGCTGTAATTCTCAGACCTGCAAACTGATAATGGGGACCCCTGACCAGTGCAATGTAAATTCAGAAAGATTCTTGCCATAAACACATGCAGGGAAGGAAGAGAACTCCTTTCTTTTAAAGATCTCGCAGTTTTTCTCAAATTAGCTTGTCCATTGAAAGTGCAACACTGGCTGAGCCAGAACGGTGGAATCTGTGATGTACAATTTTATTGTTTCAAGTAAATATCTTTACAATGGCGGTCCATGATTCAATGTACATTCCTTCATTACTACTCTAACCTTATTTCAAATCGGTTTGTTCCTCCTTTGTGCTGTATGACCTGTTCTTGTATTACAATAATCCCCTGATGTACCCTTTTTTCTTTCTCTCCTTTTTTTTTTTTAAAGAAACTAATTGAATTATCTCATTATTTTAATTTGTTAAGCAAATGTATTTTACATCTCAGGATGTGTTCTTAAAGAAGGAGCTGCTTAGGCTTTGCCCCCTGAATGGGCCATTGGTACATTTTGACATTCATGCATTCATTAAGGAGAGGAACATAAAAGAGCTCTGGTTGTATTTTTTTTTCAAACACCCAACCAGCATGGAGCAACTTTTCCATAAGCCACAGGGGTCTCTCTACATATGTTCTCAACTGCAAGCCATTGTCACCTATTCTGAATACCTCAAAAGGACAAATAAAATACTAAAGGCCAACTGTAGCAATTGTTAACTGTTAGTCTCAATATGACAAAAATCATTAACCTCTGGTTTCCCTTGAAGGAGAGGCAGTGGCAGTCCATCTCTTATGGCACGGATTAAACTTGAAATTCCCTTAGATTGTCAAATTCAAAGAGAGTAGTAACCCACTTCTGACTAATTGTATTTACTTATGATTTTAAATAAAATGCTATTTTTTCCTTTATTCAATCAGTTTGTAAACTCCTAAGGTAGCCGATTTTTGAATTGACTAAGTGGCTTTTTTGAAAAGACAGGCACTTGAACTCTAATGTAGAATGAATGCATCTGACAGGCTGTGTCTTTCAAAACAATTTCTAACCTGGATCACAACTTCCATTTTGCAGTAACTTTAATTATATTTGAAATAGGATACACATGCATGTTTTTATTGTTGGAAATCAAATGCAAGGAGTAGGAGCTTCTGTCATGTTCTGATTCACTTACTGAGCTCTGTCTCACATTTGGAATTACAACAGTACCGGAAGATGAAAGATCTGAGGATGAATTGGTTGGAAATGTGTATGCTTTTTCTGGATAATATCCAGTGTTTAAGAAAGTAGAGGAAATCCTAGTCTGGTAGTATAAGCTTTTCAATAGTACATAAAGATTACGACATCAGAAAGGTAAACCTGACATTAAGGCTGTTTTTATTTGAGTTCAAAGGTGGTTAAAGAAAAGAAACAGCAAGAAATCTGACCCAAGCCAAGAGTTTATTCATAGCTTTGGAAGACTCCTTTTCCTCTATGCCAGGGAGTCCTTAGTACACTCAATTAGCCTCTCAGACATCTCTGCTTTCCTCCCTCAAGTGCTCCCCTATTTGCCCTGCAAAGAACATATTTGATCACGGAGTGAAAACAGGAAGTGCTCAAATGTATAGACACCTCTACATTACACCAGTGTTGAGATTAGGATTTCTTACCAGCAACTATACAGAGCTGGCCTCCCCCTCCCATGCCCTTTTGAAGGACGGAGGACCTTTAAAATGTATGTACATAATCAGAAGAGAGCAATGGTATAAAGGAAGTAATTATACCGTTCTATGGACTTGTACCTCTGGTAGTTCATCTCTTTCTGCAGCATAGTGTATCCAGGATTACACTTTTGCTACATTCAACATTTTTTTTCACCCTTCTTTTACAGAGCTGGTAGAACAGAGGCACATTTATTCTTTGACACTTAGCCCGAGTGATGCCCTATGTTAAAATTCTGTTTTGGTTGTTTCTTTTGTTATAGTCTGTAGGAAGATGTGTATCTTCACTAAAAGTACCAGATATACCAATGGTAACCTGCAAACTAAACCTTTTTTATGACAGTGTCAGAATCCTAGCTGATGGTATTTTGGGAAGGGTCCCCTGAAGTCAGTGGAGTCAAGCTGGTTTTTTTGCTAGCTGAAGTTCTGTCTCCTAGCTGTTTGAACAGTGTCGTTTTAGCCTGATTTCCATAATCTTCTGGCTGAAAATATTGCTCTTTACACAGTCTCTTGTAGAGTAGAATTTAGTTTCATCTGCTTCAGTGTCAGGCTGGAGTAAGTTCTGCTGGGATGTGTTAACATGAACCAGCCACAGCTTTTATACTTACCTGAATTAATTTTCTTAACCTGCTGTATTCAGGGGGCCAGATTGGATAATATGAATAGTCTTACCGGAAAAGTTTCCCCCCCCCCCTCTATTTTTGTGGGTGTATCTCAGAATATAATGTATCTCTATCATATTTTGATGAATGGCTTACCAAGCCTTTTATACAGGGCAGCTATTTAATTTATTTCTTAGATTTGATTCTAGAATGTCATCAACCAAAGCCAGCCTCGGAGCAAGCTTTCAAAACAGTTGAAACCATCCTACCGTCATAAATATCTCCTCCCATATCCTGATTTTAGGAATAATACCTGAAGAAGAGTTAGGAACATAGTTGGCCTTTGCACTCCGCACTGAACAGCTTACTTATTATCAAACAGTAGAAGAACAGCTTTCCTTAGAGTTCTGGTCCATGAGAAGCATTTTCCCTGTTGGTGTTTTTGCTGTACTTTAAAAAACAAAACCGAAAGTACAACAGATCTTTGTCCAGTTAAAATAGTGGCAAGAAGTCTGGGAGGCTCAGGAAAATACAGGAATGAGAAGACATTCTGGTCAATTTTAGTGCTTGTGTTGGACTGTGTTGTAACATGCTATACACACCCAGGGTACGCTGAGGAGGCAGACAATGTCATAGAATCACAGAATGGTTAGGGTTGGAAGGGACCTTAAAGATCATCTAGTTCCACCCCCCCTGCCATGGGAAGGGACACCTTCCACTAGACCAGGTTGCTCAAAGCCTCATCCAGCCTGGCCTTGAACACTTCCAGGGATGGGGCATCCACAACATCTCTGGGCAACCTGTTCCAGTGCCTCACCACCCTCTCTGTGAAGAATTTCTTCCTGATATCTAACCTAAACCTCCCTGATTTCAATTTATCCCCATTACCCCTTGTCCTATCACTACAGGCCCTTGTAAAAAGCCCTCTCCCAGTACCCTTGTAGGCCCACTTCAGATACTGGAAAGCTGCAATGAGGTCTCCTCAGAGCCTCCTCTTCTCCAGGCTGAACAAGCCCAACTCTCTCAGCCTGTCCCCATAGCAGAGGTGCTCCAGCCCTCTGATCATCTTCGTGGCCTCCTCTGGACTCGCTCCAAGTGGTCAATATCCTTCTGATATTGAGGGCTCCACAGCTGGACGCAGCACTCTGTCCTCTGATTCTCCTGTAAAATGACCTGCATGTGGCTTCACATGGCTGCCATTTCTGCTCCAGTGCACCATACAGTCAGAGGCTTAAAGGAGGCTAAGGTACAGTTTTATTCCAGGTCTGCTTTTTATGCAGGTCTGACTGTGTGCTGAGTTTGCAGCCAGGTAGGTAGTAAGTTAGCCTGCTGGTGTAGGACAGGCTTCTCAGACTGTACAAACACCACCCAGCTGGAAACATGTCCTGCAAAATAATATTGCACCCATTTTTCAACTGGGTAAACTTTGTGAGGAGAGGTTAAAAGATTTCTTTAGCACCCTAGTGCTAAAGAATAGTCAGTATTTGAATGTTAAACTCTCATGAGCTGTGGTCCTCAAGGTGATGGAGCTGTGTGTCTTGGTACTCCAAAGCTGCTCTGGTCGCTCACCAGAAGAGCTGGCGGATGCTGTCAGCATTTGTTATTATTGCTGGTGGTAGTGTAGCCCTGCCTAATGTCACCAGCGTCCCCCGCCTGTCCTGCTGCCTGCACTATGGCGTCACCAGCCTGGAGAGAGTAAAACTGGGAATCTTTCTCAAAACACCACTTCTGATCCCAGGCTGAAAGGTTTCATCCTCAGACTGCTCCTAGTCCTAGGCCATGTGATCAGTCCCAAAGATTTAGTAACAGACCAAACGTTCGTATACCTTTTAAATGCCACAATCTTAAAAGAAAAGAGCTGAAACGGAGTGGGGGTGGGGCTTTGTTTGTTTTAAAAATGGAATCTGAGATTAGATCTGACATTTCTACATCCACCCCCTACAGAAGAGGGAACCCGGGGTCATGGGGTGTGTGGGCCTCAAAAGCTAGCTTTGTCTGGGAGTGGTTAATCTAATCATTGTTACATAGACATCTGTTATTTCTTCTGAAAAATTGATGCTTTTGTGACACAATGATCCATCTATTTAGTACAACAGCCTGAGTAATTAAATTAAAAAAAGAATATTTTTGCAGGAGCATGTATTATAAAACTGCCATACCTCCTTGTACCAGTGAAAAGGCTGGAGAGAGGGGAGAGGGAGAGGGAGAGGAGTGCTTTAAGCCCTGCATTGTTTTCTGCTGGCTGGAGGAAAACATCTGTGAATTGTTTGAACTGAACCTTAGCAGGGACTGTCTGAATCTGTGTCATCTCTGTTTAATTTCAGGAAATGATGTCACAGAGCATTAAATAACAATGCTGCGTGATTTATTTTTACTTGTACATGCTGTCCTAAGCATTTTGGTTACATGGCAGTGTTTCCAATTAAGTGCAAGCTTTCAGTTTTAAAAAATATACTTGGTAATGCTTTTTTTTTTGGGTGTGGGTATGGGAAGGCTGGGTGTTTTAGGGGGTCACTAAGGTTCAGGGCTGTTGGAGGGCTCCAGGCCCATTTGTCATGTGCTTATTTGTAGTTGGGACTGGATGTCAGCGCTCTCGTCACCCATGGCAACCTCCAGGACTGTGGGTTTGTTACAAAGCCTGTCTGGGGGAGAAAAAAACCCCTAAATATTCCAAACCGATCCGTCAAAAGACCTATTAGATAGTTATAGCCAGACCTGCGTACTGTAGCTTCTGCCTCGATCAAACTTTCTGCACTCCCCCTTCTTCTGCAGAAGAATAGAGGACATAAGTCAATTCTGTCTGCCATCTGTCGCCTCTCTCCCCGCTCCTCAAATTAAAGAGACAGTCCAAAATTTAAATAATTGGATACAATCACAGGAAGCCCGCCTGGAAATTATTACATTTGCATTCGGGTTTTTCTTTGACTTCTCATTTTATTTTGAAGGGGGGATCTTTATTGTACTTCTTTGGAGATCAAAATATGTTGTGTGTTTCTGCTTCAAAAATAGAATTCTGACAAATACTGGATTTGCAGTGTCACAGAGTTGTTATCTAATAAGATTCCAAGTTATATATAGGGTGAAATTCACACACACGCATACACACACACACACTCTCCAAACAATCCCCTAACTGTGAATCCTGCAAGGGACAAGCAAACGAAATGCATCACCCTTCCCCTCTGGCTCTCTTTTCCTCTTCGTCCCCTTTCTCTCCCCAAATCCTTGTCAGGCTGAGGGGTTCCAGCAAAGTCTTTTCGTGGCACTACCAGGATGATTCAGGCTCTTGAGCCTACCTGACAGTCCATTTCCAGGCCTGCTATAATGGTTTTTCACACTACCCTGTCTGATGTTAGCTAGTTATGCTTTTCCTTCGTCTCTCCGCTTCTTTTTTTTGCTGCTCTGCCTGTTTTTGCCTCCTCCTCCTCAACAGGCAACACAATGTGTCAAGACTGCAGCAAGGAGAATTTCATTCATGTGGCATATGAGGTCAGCCACTGCCAAACCATCAGATAACGTGGCTCGGTGTTACTTCCCAATTTAATATTTTACCTGCCATTTTCAAACAGGGAATTACTGAGAAGAGAGTGTAATGAGAAAAATAGGCATGATTTTAGTTGAGGCTTGATTAAAAAGCTTTGACTGAGAAAGCTGAACATGGTCTAGCAAAAGATAGGATCAGCCACTGGTGTTTTCTGGTTGTTATTGTCAGATTACAAAGCTTTGCAGAGTCAGTATAGGAATTAAGTGAAAAGAAAAGAAGCAAGTCCAAGTAATGAATTCCTTAAAGTAATTGAAACAAGGAAGTGGTAGTGACAAGAATTCATTTATATAGAGTTGTGGCTTCGAGGCTCGCAAGGTAAAAGGGGATTTAACTAAAGCACATGCAAATATAAGTAGTGTTTAAACATTCCAAGAATGTTGCACTAATAAATGTTGTGCACTGCAGCCTTCGAAAATCAAGATCACAGTCAACTAGAGGTGAGAATTCTCTCAAGTATCTTCAAGTTCCACTACCTAAACCAGCTGTCATCAGAAAACTCACAGTTCCTCCCTTTCTCTATAGTGTGTGCACACGAGTATACGCATGTATAAAATATATTTTTAGGGAAAAGAAGTTGTTTGTGCAAAGCGATACTGCCTCTCAGTTTTGCCTCAGGACATGTTTATTTAAGACCTTCTTTTCAAGATCCATGAGCAGAGTAATTGGTTTTAAAGAAATTTTCTGTAAAATTAGAGTTATACTGAAAAAGAAAAGTGTGTTTCTGCCAGCAGTTCCACAACTGCTAAGCAACAGAGTTGTCAATTCTCATTGTTGCCTAATGAAGAGAGTAGTTTATGGCAGACAATATTACTTGTGGTGTTGTGGAGTTTGCCTTGAGTTAGGATACTTAGAATACCATGCATTACATATTTTAGAGTTGATTGGCAGCAGTTGTTTGTAGTATCCAAAGCAATCATTGGCATCTTTAAAGATTTATTACTGTCTTTAAGCATAATGGCAATACAGTTTTCATGCTTTCAGATTTGCTATTTTTATTTTTAACTGCTAGCCCCAAATCTGCCAGAACTAATTTCAGTTGTTTTGTCTAATACTGGATGATAGGTTGTCAACTCACTGTATAATGCCGTAAAGATTTTTTTAAATCTTGGTTTTACCTTTTTATGATGGCAGTTCAAAACACGTATTTTATTTGTAGCAGTTGACTACTTATGTCCATAAAATGTTTAACATCTCATGACATAGTCTTAAAATCTCAGCACATTGAATCAGAGTAGCCAAGTAAGCATCAGCAAATATTTTATTTTAGTGTTTTAAAAAAATCTACCTATGTTAATTTGTTTAATGCTATCGAAATTTGGGTATCGTCTGGATCAAGCTTTTATATGGTCTGAGGTACATTTCAAAGTGGCAGCTTGATATTCTGAAGTGAATATCCTGTGGAAATACTATCTAACTAAACTGAATAGCAATGGGAAAGCTCCTGTTCACTTTCTTAATGTATACTAAATATATAAAAGGAGTAGTTTTTTGTAAGATCATGGCCTAGTCTACAGTACTTTGAAGCTTGCTATGCCAATTAAAAAAACCCCAAAGACAACATAAGCTGTATTGTTAGTTGATATTCTGTGAGTGTACGTGGATCTTCATAAAAGCAGTTTTCTTTCCTCCCAGGTAAGGTAAAAAATGCAGGTTTAATTTCTCTGTGTTCAAATATTTGCAGATATTCACAGATGAGTGCCTAGCAGTGTGTACCTCTCAGTCCTGCTTCCATTAATTTCAGTGGAACCCTCTGATCCTTTTGAAAAAGCAGGACAACATGAGAGATGAAGCAATGAAATCATAACGGGAGACAGATAGACAAGAACACATAATTGTGCGTGTTAATAAGTGTTAAACATCATAGGCACTTTATCCACAAGTTATACTTAAGAGATCTTTCAAGGATCCCCTATTTAATTACAGGAAGATGTATTTCTTGAGCGCTCAGCTCTTTGTCACATTCTGTCCTGTAGCATCACCAAGATGCTTTAGCACAAGCGAACTCTGGCAAACCTGAGGATATTTCAGTTCTGTTTCTAGCTGTGACCATAGCAAGGCACCGTGCCTCAGTTTCCCTGTGTAAACAGTACAGCATAATGATGGTGTGTGCTTTTCAGAAAGCTTTGATATTTACGGATAAAAAACTCTGCGTGAAGCCTTTGTCTTATACTTACCATCAACTGAATTACAGAGGCCTGCACTTCTGTTGTGGTTTTATCCTGCTGCTGAACTAGCGTGACAGTCATGCAATGCTTGTACAAATACTTGAACTTCTGTAGACTTTGAAACTTCAGGATAATTCTCCCTTTATTAGGGAGCATTTAATATAAAGTTAAGAGTGTTGTGATTCTTTCTGGTCCACACTGAAGATGACGGCATTTGATTGGGGTAAGCTACTTGAGCCTCAAGTGGCTCGGGCTTGGGTTATTTTTATTTATCAGGTCCTTTCCTTGCTGGTGACCTGAAGTGGTGATTATTGCCTGCAAATGGTATCAAATATCTTTCCCGGCAAGCCGCAAGAGAAAGAACCTTGGGCATCAACTGGTGACCCAAGGGCAAGAGTCAGCAGAAAGGGAGTGCAATAGTATTAACAAATGCATCTTTGTACTTCAAGAAGTCACTAGTGGATATTCCCCTCCTCAACAGCCCAGGGAATTTCCTGAAGTGAAGTAGGACTTTGGCAGCTTTCCAGCCAGTCCTGATCTTTCTGCTACCTCTTTTAGTTTATCCAGGTACTTCCTACTTGTGCATCCTACTTGTGGTTGAATGAAGAAATGGGAAACAAGAAGGTGACCTGGAGTGAAGAGTAAGGGGCAGAAAAGCTATTGCAAAGTCCCTGGTTCATGTTGGGAAGATCCCTGTCTGCTGAGGAGCACATGCAGAAATCTGACAGCTGTTTTGATAGTCCACAAATGGACTATTCAGGGATATAGAATGTGAATAGTGAGAAAGGTCATGATATGTATGATAACAACATGAATAAGGAGCATTATGTGTGTATTTGGGAGAGTCAGCAAAGGAAGGGTGCATAGGGATGCATAGGTGCATAGGAATGGTGGCACTTCTAAATTGCAAAGAAAGTTGATAAATTTGTGGGATCGCTTCAATATTTAAATGTTTCCTAAAGGGTGCTTTAATTTCAGTTAGAAAGGGATATTCTGATGATCAGTTTCAGATATAAAATAGGAAATGAAATGGAAACATATGGGAAACAGGTTAATTTTTGCCGATAACAAAAAGGGGGAAAATAACTTAATTTTCTTCTCCCTTCCACCCTCCTTTACTGTTTTGGCAGACTATTCCCAGAGTTGTGTTACTTGGTCTGTCTCTTTTCAATTCTATTTCTTCCAGTTACACATGGACACCTCACTGCATAAGATAACATCTCGTAAGAAAGAGAAGTTCTTCCTTACTTGGTATGAACTTTTCTGTGGATAGTGGGATGAGCTGCAGAATTTTAGGACAGTCCTAAGAAGCACACCTTGTTCCACATAGTATGCCTACTTACATCTCAGTTTTAAACAGCCTACTTTGTATGCGTGTGTTGTATGGTGGCCATTAAATGCCAAGCAAACACTTCTCAGACCAGAAAAAAATCCCACTACTTAGTGCATATCTATCCTAGGCATTTGCAGACAATTCACTGCTATAATTAATCTTAGCTGTCCTGGCTCTGTGTAACCTGAACTTATATCCCACAATTCTCTTGGATGCAAACAAACTTCAGAGAAAAAAAAAAGCCCTTGCCTCTTTCTGTCTTTTTTCTTCCCCAAAAGCTGCCCATTTAGTGTGCAATAATGCTTGCAAAGGAGATTAAATCCCACTATGAACCCATACAAAACTATATGGGAAGCAAGAAAAGAAAACGTCTACAAACAAACAAGACTGTGGGGTTTTGCCAGAATGGGTACGAATAAACATCATAACCCTAGAACTGTTAAACTGTCCTGAGTTTAGCTCCTGGGATCTGAATACTACTCAAAGCCTCAGCTGAAAATGTATGATACTGCACTCTCCAGATTGGTAATGCTGTAACATGCTCTACTGCCTCTCGAACAAGCGCTGCGGCAAACTTCTTGCTGAGATTGAAAACTCTTTCAAGCAAGGCCTGAGGGCTCGTGAGCTTTCTACTCAGTGCCCTGTAGGCTCACTCTGTGGAGGTATCTCTCCTAAAAGAGGCCAAATATCACACAACTGAGCTGGTGGGAAATTCAAACTGTTCTTAGCAAAGAAGTCAATAGAGCTGCTGTAGTGAAACGGTAATGTTCATAGTGAGATCACCATGTTATGATCTCATGCTGAACATCAGGACTGGTTTTTTTCCTGATGATTATGAAACTAGCCTGAGGCCAGTCTGGTGAGAGTCTAAGAAAGATATAGAAGGATGTTTGGAGAGCCTGGACTATCAGGCCCCTTATTCCCAAAAAAGTGTAACAGAGGCTGAAAGAAGATGAGAGAAATGATAGCTGTATTGTTATTTCCAGTGCTCTCCCCATCCATTCCATCCATCCTGGAAATATAAGGTCTGGCCATGGACACAGAATGCTCATGCTGACTCTGTGAATAAGCACAGGCTACAGACAGAAAAGAGAAGAAATTACTGAGGGGGAACAAAACACCTTGCAAGAATAATGGAACCGAACAATCAAAAAAAAAACCCCAAACTACCATGCAAACCCGCCAGTTGTTGAGACTAGAACAATCTGTGGAAGTGCCTTTGCTTATCACTTTTAAAAGTAGACTCCAAAAAAACATTTGAAGAAATACTGCTGAGAAATCATGCATTCCTGGGGTTACACAAAAGTAGTGTTGCCTGAAGCATTTCTCATACTTCCACGCTTTCTTATTAATGATTAAAAATGAAAAATATCTTGAAATTAGAGCTGTTTTCAGAAGGAAACCGTCCCAAATTTGGCTTCCTTGAGGTTTAGGTTTTGTTGTATTTGTTTCAGCTTTTTAAATGACATTTCATTTGTCTGTCAGTAGAAAATTATTGCAAAATTAACTGATAAAGTCAAACTAGAAATGGACTTTGGACCCAAAATGAGGAAGAGTGGGTGCTGATGGTCAGCTGGGCTTGGGCTCTGTCAGACCAACAAAGAAAGTGAGTTTGAGCTAGGATATGATAAAAACATCTCCCTTTCAGATTTTCCGAGACAGAGACTGAGTCACGATACATATAATACTCTCCATTCACAGTAGGTGAAGTTTCACAAATACCTGTGGAAGGTATAGATCTGAAATCAACACTTACCCTACTTAGTGTTCCCCAATTTTTCTGGCATCTGCTCCAACATTAGCTCTATGAAAAGTCAACCCAAACTACCAAAAGTTGTTTGAGGATTCAAAACCTGCAGTGAATTTTAATGACATGGATCCAATGTAAACTTAATGCAAAATGAGGTTGATTATGAATTTACACAGAAATTTGAATGCCGAAACAGGTGAAAAACATGGCCTTTTCAAATGTTTTTCACTTACAGACTTTTATGGCAATTTGACTTCAGGATTCAGAACAAAGCTTGAGCCCTCAGAGAGGCACAATGACCCCAAGAAAATATTGACTGAGTGCCTGCTGACTCAAACTGATGAATTTCACACACAGCTTTCCTCAAAAGCATCAAGAAAAAAGAGATTGTATTTTGAATTTAAAAAGAAATTTTGCTTTTGAACATTATTTTATAATAACGTAACTGTGGGGTTCCACGTTTGTCTAAATGACTTCCAGATCAAATGAGCTCGGCTTTCACGGCAGAAAAATGCCTTTTTTTTTTTTTTTTTTCCCCCCGCCGTATTGCCAGAATTGCAAATTTAGCCTGGGATCTGAGATCCAAGTTGGATTCTTTCTGGCTTATTTATTGGCAGTCATAAGGATTATACAATAACAGTAATGTTGCAATTACAATAGTAAATCTATGCAATTACAATAATAAATAGACGATGGAGTAGCCAGAATAAAGTCCAGTTTTCTAGCCTATAGCTAGGCTGGCTTTATGAAGAAAAATAGCACAAACTTCTATTATGGTTTGAAGTCAATGGCATTTTTTGTCAGCAGAGAATCAAATGCGATTCAGACACATGGGGACATAAATCTGTTCAGTAAGTCAGTCACTTTTCCGAACCTCACTGCTTAGTTTTGTTAGTATTCTTTTCTTCTGGGGATTCCTTTCTGTTTGGCTGAACATAGTTTAGTGAGTTAGGCCTGTTGGGAAGATTTTTAAAGAAGTGAAGCAACAGGGCCAAGATCTCCTTTTCCCCCTTTTAATTATCCTTCCCAGGGATAGGCTTGTGTATCCATTTTAAAGGTGCCATTGGCATGCAGTGTCTTTTGTAGGATTTTGATATACAATTCAGGAGTCACCTGCATGAGAAAAGAGAGCGGGAGCTTTCTGTGCCTGCTGGTGGAAATCCTTCTAGCTGCAAAAGCAGCAAGTACTGACGGGGAGTCTTCTGGCATGGAGCTGAGTTTTCCTACTGCTCTTCAGAACTGTAAATAATGTTAGTACACCCTGAATTCAGTGCATGCAGCACTTTACATTACTATTGTGTATCTTAAAATAAACAACATTGCAAGCTGTTTATTTTGGTGTTACTATGTATGCATTTTTTAAACAGTGGTTACTTAAACAAATGTCTCTGTTCCCACAGCACTTAAAAGCTGCTGTTTGCTCATTGTGGTTTTTGGGTTTTGTCACTTTTGTTTTGATTATTTCTGAAAATCACACTCAAGGATACAGAAGACAGGAGTAAGTTGTACTTGATCCAAACAAATGCTTCATGTCACAGCTTTTTCTTTATGCCAGCTTTTCCCATGTTCCTAGCAGAAATAATAATTTCAGTTTAGATCAAACTTTCAGATCACCAGTATTCCAGATTGGATCAAACTGCCCTCAAATGCATTTCTGCAGGCCAGTCAGGCCATGCATGTGTTATCAGAATTTGACCCTGAGATAGCATAATTATTTCAATAACATTAATACAGATTATTTATTCACTGCTCAGCGAAACAAAAGGTGCAGGCAATGAGAATTTAGGGAAGCGAGAGTTTTTACATCTCCTTTCCCCCTCTCTCACCAGTCTTCATTCACGCCCGTTACAATCCTGAAGTGCCAGCACCATGTATGTAAACTTCTGCAGCTGGAAATGCTGATAAGAGATTGATGGAAAAGCCATTATCAAAGGCATCAACCTTTCCGAGCCATATTGCCATAGGTTTGTGGCCCTCTATGTACCCATGGAACTCTGAGGGTCCTTGTTGGTCTGCCACAGTTCTGCAGGAGGGCTGTGTGCTCTACGCTGTTTTTTTCATCTTTGGCTTTCAGTGGTGGCTCTGCCTTTTGCTATGCCATGTACACTGTTCACAGATCTTGGTGTATTTGTATAAATTTTGGTAAAGGACTAGGAATAAACTTGTCATTGCTCCTCTGCTCACCTTCCCCACCTTTATAAAAAGTTACTCTTTTAATAGTCACTCTGTGACTATGGATGCTCTGTTCCACTTTTTCCTAGTTCATATTCAATCAGTCCTTTTAGCTAGAGAAGAAAAATACTTATCTGAGTCTGTGGAACTGTGTCTTAAAAAGGCTAAGAAGTCAGACGCTGTCTCTGTGTGGATATTGCTCCATTATAGGGAGCAGTGAGGATGGTGTAGCAAGGCCACCATCATGTATTTCTTAGCAGAGGCAACCATGATAGGTTGGGTGCATCCATTGTTAAAAAAGAGTTGTCACCTATCTATATTCTGACACTCATTTGTGAGAGAAAGAGCGTGGCTGGCCAGTCATGAAAGTGCCTGGGCAATTCCTGTGTGGAAAAGGTTTAGCAAGAGTGCTCCAACAAACCTGGGAGCCAGCACTAAATGGTGTTATGTTACTGAACTGATCCTGGCTAGCCCCAGGATCAGAAAGCCACGGGCAGAAGAGTTTGGTTTCCCCATGTTTGGACACAGCTGAGAACTGAGCCTGAATTATTCATTTGTAGAACTTGTAAAGGCTGGCTGTCTTTTTGGTACAGAAAGTAATCTCTTCACACAACTGCTAATTGCCCCATGATTTTAATCAAGCAAGATTCTTACATAAGGAAAATCAGTGTTTGAGAAAAATTGTGGGTGAAATTCTTTTCCAACTTGTGTTGTCTATAAACCAGTTTATCCTCTTTAATTATGGTCTTCAAAGATAAACAGGTTGAAGGGAGTGCTACAATTTTTGGCACAAATACAGCACATCTCTGCTTTGTTGAGCAAGTTGTGTGTTTTTGAGAAAGAAATAAAAATTGCTTGTATTTTTAATATAATTAAGATTTATTATTTTTTATTTGTAGCTTAGCAGATGTTGATTTTTGTGTATACACTCCTTTGCCTCTGGACTTCGATACACTGGATAACCCCTGCTTTCTTAGTAGAACTAACTATGTGGCAATTAAGGATGAGAGGATCATTAGATAACGACAACGGGCCAACAGCAGAGCACTCAGGCTATGTCATTCTAACTTCTGAGGGAGGACAGTAAAACGTACCAGTGTTCCCCAGCCTTTCTACTCACTGATAACCTTTTCATCTAATTTGCAGAGGTATTTCTTTTTTTTTTAATATTTTTTTTCTTTTCACCTGCTGATTATTTTTCTCCTAATCAACTCTGCCACAAGTCTTCCTGGTCTTACTCTTCTGCTGCTTCTCTCACTGAGATATGGATTAAATCTGCTGCCATGCTAATATATACATTTAAGATAGTTTTGCATACTTTTTCAGTGAAAATACTACGCCAACACCCTAATTTGTGACTGAGATTACTAACTTCATTTACTTCTGTAGATTAATGTTCCTCCTCTTCTACCTGAGAGACAGAAGATGGTAGAATGATTAGCATTTTTAAAATGCTCTTAACAGAAATGAAAACCACTTAGCAGCAGAGAAGTTTTATGAGAAGGAGCAGGTAATACTAAATATTTTAAAAGCATTCTAACAAATGTTTTTGTCTTGGTTTTCACAAAGTAAGATCTGCTCTATTGGCCAGACCAATAGTCTACTGAGCCAGATAAGGGTCAGCAGTGGGTGGTGATGGGTCCAAGAAATGATGCAAGTATAAGATGATCCCAGAAGGTCCAATATGTCCTCCAAGCTTCTGGCAGGCAGAAGTTTAAAGACTTTCTGAGCTGGGAGCTTATATACAGACTGTAATGTTTAAGAGCCATTGATACATCTACATTTTCTTTTTGGGTCTGCTATGGACCAAACCGTATATTCATGAGCTACAGTTGGAACAGCTTAATTTTGGATTATTTAAATCTTTGGGGACATTTGTTAGAATATTTTCTGATATGGAATGGGATATTTGAATAAGCTTTGTATTTCTTAATGTGTGGACCTAAGTTTCTAACTGTAATAAAAAAAGAGAAAAGAAGAGAGAGCACGCATATCAGTTTACACTTAGTTTAAAATTAAGCCTGCTTTCCATCATGTAACAAGAGGAAAAACTTAGAAGCCCTGCAGTTTTCTTAGAAAATTTCATGAAGTGTTGGGAAAATCTTTTCTTCTACATTTGGAGGGAACACTGATTATACCTCTAACACCAGTCCAGGTTTTTTCAGTATCGCATTCTCCATCACTCTGATCCTGTTCTTAAGATGATTGGCTCTGACAAAATAAAACACTGATCAGCCCATGCGTTTGGTAGCATGCTTTAAATAAATATCCCCACTGTGTTCTGGCTGAAAGCAGTCACACAGTTTTGACATAACCTAATCATGTGCAAAGCTGAACCTTTAGTAGCTTGTTCTTGCAGACATTTTTTTTCCCCTTTTTTTTCTCCCTTCTTCTTCACATGGCCCCTTTAGAGCTGCTGGAGGGCGTTGTTGAGAAGTTGCTACCGTTGATACAGTTGCTATTAATCACAGTCTGCCATGTTGTGACGCAGGTTCTAATAACATCCCATTGAGCTGCTGTTGTATGCTGGAGGCTTACCAACAGCACTAGGCCTTTGATATTCATCTCACACCAGGATAAAGAAAATGTAGAGTTTAAAAAAAAACCCTGCAAATAGGCGAAGAACAAAAAAAGGGGGAAAACATAGCAAAATCAAAAACAGACACGCTTTCTGTGTGCTGCTTCGTTTACCATGGGAGCAGCAAAGCTATAAATCTCTGCTGTGTTGTTTGAAAATTGAACATGAGGCTGCTAAATTTATCATTCATTCTTTGTTGTTTCTGGGTAGTAGCTGCCTGACTTGGCTGACTTTGGTTTCTGTCCCCTCCTCAATAACAATTTTTGTTGTCGTCGTTGTTTCAATACATTACACACGCAAATCAAAATTTTACTGGATCAAATAATATTGGAGGATTTAGTAAAGTGCTCATAAAGGGGAGGAGGAACAAATTTGCTGCATGTTACACATCATGCTTCCTTGGCAACTGATTCCCTCACATTCATAATTACAGGAACATAATTTTTAAAAAGCAGCACGGGTGAGGGGGAGGGAGAGGGAACACTTCCTTTGGTTAAAGGCGTTTGCAATTTTTAAAAAACATGGGTCTCTGAAAATTTAAAACCAAAAAGTTCACCCATATGCTCTGTAAAGATTAAACCTGGAGCTTGATACAACTGCGCAATCACCTTCTTTTGTTAACACTTCTTGTCCATGTTGAACTGCAAAGAAAAAAAGGTGGAAAGCAAGCCTGCTACAGATGTGACTAGCTATGAATATTCATGAATGCCATTGCTCCTCCTTTTCTACTGGCATCCAAGCCATTCTGATCTCCCTCTCCCTCTCTTTTCCCCTCTTCCTTCCATTCCCTTTCCTTCCTTGAGACTGAACAAGACTGCAGTTTTATTTTGGTAACAGCCTAGTATGATACAGTTATCAGTGGCCTCAGAAGCCTTTTATTTCCATTAGAAAAAAAACAAAGGAAAAAAGAAAAAATTGTAATTATCCACAGTTTTATGAATCCACCTCCCCTTAATGTTCATTATTTAAACCAGCAGCAATTACAAGTTCAAAGGGGTTTAGAGGGCCAGCAACCCGCATAATCACTGCCAAATTAAGCGGGACTCATTCGTCACAGAAGAGTACACTCTGAGCAGTGAATCATGCATGCAGTGACAGGCACTGATTTACATAAAGACGAAATCTGTGCCCTCTAGGGCTGAGCGTTACTTTATCTCAGTGGCCCTGTGATATATGCATTTTCTTTTGGTGTTAGGAGGGTTCAGAGACTGATGCTGTCTAATACAGGATATTTTATTCTCACTAGCATCACTACTACTGCCGCTACTTCATGTATATGTGTATTTAACTAACAATAATCCAAACTTCAAGGCACTTCAGTTTCTAAAAGCAAAGTTTTGGCCAGAAACCCCTTTTCTAACCTGTTACGATACTTCTGAACCTCTTGAATTCCTTTTTGCAGGTTGAACACTCGTTCCTGAAAAAGATTACTTTGATTCCCCCCTGCCCTGCATTGAGTCATCACAGTATTTTTTTGAGATGCTGTAAATACTTGTACATGTCCAGTATCAGAGGCTGAGACTGGATGTACTACTTTATCCATAGTTTGTTGACTATCCCGAGACGTTTAAGTCAGTGTGGTTCCTCCTGACAGAGACATGCTATAGACTCTGCAAGAGCTGTGTCCATCAAGCCCATCTATACTTGTGACAGCAGAAAAGGAACATTTTATGTTTGTCAGAAAGGGTTCCCTTTATCATGCTGCTCTGCCTCTTTGATACTCAACTGTTTAAAGAGTTGTATTGGGTCTGGCTGAAATGGAGTTAATTTTCCCCATAGCAGCACTCATAGTGCTGTGCTGTGGTAGCTAGAGAGGTGTTGATAACACACCAGTGTTTTGGCTGCTGCTGAGCAGTGCTAGCACAGCATCAAGGCTGTCTCTCCAACATTCCCCCCCCATCAGTAGACTGGGGGTGGGCAAGCCAGGACATAGCCAGGACAGCTGACCCAAACTGACCAAAGGGTTAATCTGTACCATATGATGTCTGTTTAGCAATATAAGCTAAGGGGAAAGGGGGTGTGTGTGTGTGTAATTAATTTTTAAGATGTTTGTCTTTTGGAGCAACCATTACATGTACTGAAGCCCTACTTCCTGGGAAGTGACTGGACATCACCTGCTGATGGGAAGTAGAGAATAAATCTTGAGTTTTCCTTTGCTTCCATGAGCAACCTTTGCTTTTGCTTTAGTAAACTGCCTTTATCTTAACCCACAATGTTTTTTTCCATCTTATTTTATTCCTGCCCCATCCAGCTGAGGAAGGGAGTGATAGAGTGGCTTGGTGGGCACTTGGCCTCCAGCCAGGGTCAACCCACCATAGCCCTCTTTTGGTGCCCAGTGTGGGGCATGAGACAACAGCAGTTTTGTGTTAAGCGTGCTATAGCTAGTTATTAAGTGGCGAGCTCCTGTGTGGGCCATGGAGTTTTTTGGCTGCACTGCTTATCTCTTTATTTTGCTGAGCTTGGGAACATGTGAATACAAATCATGACTATGTGCCATGCCCTGGCACTGATGGCCTTGCTGTGCTGGGGGAGCTGTCTTGTGGAGAGGATGAGAGAATACATCTCCCTCTTCCTACCGAGGATTGATGTGGATGGGTTTATTATGCAGGCTCCTGAGGTCCTTGGTCACTCTTACGTGAGTTGTTTAATACTACTAATTAACGCTTAGCATATTATGGGGTTTCTAGAATCTGGTGTCATCCTGGTGTAAGAGAAGACAATTTTTGGGTGAGGCAATGCTGAAATATGCCCAAAGGCAGCTCGTCCCTGGGTGATAGGGTGTGTGAAAGGATTTGGGAAGGTTCCTAGAGCAGTTATTACCTCCCATAGCCTGGGACTTTACACCTGAACAGCCAAGCAACTCTGGCAAACTGATGTGCCACCTGATAGAATGGTGCCTTGTTTACCCCAGTGAAAACCAGCAGGTTCTAGCTGCTGGCTTCTACCGGGGCCTGGTCTGTGCCTATCGAGCTGTAGTTCAGTAATCTCAGAGGACTATGGTTGAGGCAGGGACCCACACAGCAACAACTACCGTTATTGCCCCAGTAGTGAAAAAGAAACTGTGGACAAGGAAAACAGCAAGTCCATATCATAGATTAGATAGGAGGAGGAAGGGGGTGTTCGTTATTATGACATTTGTCTTCGGGGGCAACCATTACATGTACTGAAGCCCTACTTCCCAGGAAGTGGCTGGACATTGCCTGCTGATGGGAAGCAGAGAATAAATCTTCCTTTGCTTCTGTGAGCAGCCTTTGCTTTTGGTTTTGCTTTTGCATTTTGTTTTGCTTTATTCAACTGCCTTTATCTTGACCCACAAGGATTTTTCCATCTTATTTTCTTCCTGCCCAATCCTGCTGTGAAGAGTGGCTTTGTGAGCACCTGGCGTCCAAGGTCAACCCACCTTGGATAACCAAATATAATGCTTTTATATTCTGCTTTAAGACCAAGTTCTATGCAGTTCATTTACCTACAGCCACTGAAGTTAACTGTGGTTGCTCACGTAGGCAAGGTGAGCAAGTTTTGATTCTTCAGGTAGCAAATGAATCAATTCAGGGAGGAGCTATATTCTTATACAACAATGAAACTGGAAGAGTAGCTTTAGCTATGTTAGCTGCAACTCTTTCCTCCACTGCAACAGGACTGTAGTATGAACAGTACATACACTAGTTTTCAATGGTATCTATCTTTCCTTCCTTAGGGGTAGCTCATCAAAGTTCATGAATTGTGAGATGTCTCCTTAACATATAAAGGCACTTTAGGTAACGGATTCTCAGCTGTTCTAAGATGCAGCAGAGTGACCATGAAACATCTGGCTATGGCACTTCAACAGAGATGCTGTTTCTACACCAGCTGGAGGTGTCAGAAAGCAACAGTGGTCTGATCAGCTCTTGTTTTTTCTCTGACATGCCACTGCAATGGGGGCTGTGGTGTAGATCTAGCATTGCTGGCTCTCCTCCAGTTGAGTAATTCCATCCCGTTAGGCCATTTTAGTGGTGAGGAAGAGTAGCAGTATAACAGAGGCCGACACAAGTGTTCTGTATGTGAATGCACAAGCTTATTTTTTGCACAGTGTCACTTGAATATGAAAGAGGTTCATATTGCATGTACAAATCACAGAGGAAAATGTCATTTGCATATGTCATTGTATTGCCTGTGCAAGTGACTGTGTGCATCTATGATGTCTTCCACAACTCTATGTGCTCTGGTAGAAGCTGATGATAAAGAATTTGACTCATTTAGGTGAATGTCATATAAACTTAAGACAAAGCCTAGTCGCAGCATTTTTTTTAATCTGTGTTGGCTACTCTATGATCAGCGAGGACACTGAAAGTCTTATGGATATAATTTAGGTACCATTTTAGGTAGTAGTGCATATTACTAGAAAAACTTTTTATGGCTGGTAAATAAGAATTGTACATTGAATGTGATATGGATGTAATTTACACCACTGTAAAATCAAATTAAATTCAAAGTTGGTGAAAAGGAGATTATAACATGGACTAACAGTTTCCTGTGATAGGCTGTAAATGAAAGTAGAAAGAAGGTCATATGTGATGACAATAGGGTTGTGTGAATGGACTGTTTTAGGTTTATTCTATTATGGTTTATGGAGTTCATGAATCACTGAAGTGTATACTAAGGCCAATTTTTGCAATATTACATAGCAAATATGTATTTGCTCTTATTTCCACCTTATTAATTTTAAAAAATTTATTAAATGCCTAAAATATGTTGTTGCTATTTAAAAGTTGAGAAATTCTTTAATACTACATTTTTCAAAGACTGTAGACAGTAATGTAATGATCAATGATGGAGACATGTGAGAATGAAAACCTGTTTGCTATATTGTACTCTTTTGTGCTTTATTGAACCAGGACATTTTAATATGTAGAACTTGGCCTCTAAGAGTGTCTTTCTTTGGATATTTCTGGCTTCCATGTGCTATCTTTAAATTTCCATGTGTTTATTGTGGTCTTTTGCAGAAAAGTGACTTGCTGAAATGTTTTAAATTATGTTCCCACGAAAGAGTTGTCTGAAAGGAGTTGCAAAGCTTTACCCACCTTATTTCTCACTTTGAGCTCACTCATCTTCATCAGCAGTTTTAGTTAAGATGTCAAATTTTGTCGACCTGTTTTTTAAGAAATGCTGCAACAGGAGTCATCATTTGTCGAAGTGCCAAAGCTTTTTGTGCTTCTTTTAAAGTGCAGGAGAATAAAGTAATCTTGGTTTTGGCTGGTTTTAGAAAACAGCACGTTGGCATGCATGAAAACGGGACACTGGAGCTGCCTCATCCATATATACCTCATTTTAAACCTAAGAGACTGAATTTTGGAACTGGTGGGTTTTAGGAATTGCAAGGTAGTGGAATTGCAGGATACTGGGTCTGAGGGTTGTTTTCAGTGGTGGTCAATGCTCCTGGCCCTGAGGGAATGAAGAACAATGAAAAGAAAATAGCATTTCAATTTGAGATCTATTTACTAGATTTCATGTAACTATGGAATTGTTACATTTGTAAAGCATGTATCAATGTCACCTCAAACTGAGAAATCTAGGTTACACAGATGACACAGTCCCAGGGAGGTATGATGATCTCTTTAAGTTTCTACCAAAATCTTTGGAAAACTTGGGCATCCTTGCTTTCAGCCCTACAATAGCTGCACTGTGATGCAGCTGATATAGTGAGCATTTGTAAATACTTAATACAGCAAACATCTTGTTTTCCTTCACTCCCTGTCTTGTGCATGCACTTTCAGATTTAATTTATTTTGATTTCTCTGTTTTAATGGTGGATATAGTTGCTTTAATGATCAAATTCTATTTCTCTTTGGTCCAACTTCTATGAAATGTTGATGCAGCGTAGAACTAAAGTACCCATCAGTGTTCCTTTTATTGGACATGCTTCATGTATTTTGGTGAAACTATATGCATCCATGTAGGTTGTTAGGAAAAACTTAACATGCCACTGATTTGCAGTGAGGGAGAGTTAATTGTGTAGATACCCCAAGACTATATCAATGAGCAGAGTAAACTGTAGTGGTCATGAATCTGTCTTGAATAAAAATTACCAAACAGGTTTTCAGCCAATAGCCTAAGGTAAAATCCTAGTGTTAATAAATATGTGCAGATGAATGAGATCTTGTCTGTCTTCATTTATGAATCTTGGTGCTGTAGATACAGGGATAGACATCTAGGAAAGATTAAAAATTAAGTTGACATATGTTTTCCCATACCTCATAAGCACATGTTGTGTTTATTAATGCAGAAGTATCCTGTTGTGCAGTCCAGAAGGAAGTATGACTGACCCAGGGTATTGGGGCTTCTTTCACCTCCCCTGTGCTGCCACCACCTTTTGTGGCATTAGCCTTTCCTCTTCCTGCAAACATCAATTCTGCTATTGAGCAGCTTCTTCTACTGCTGCCTCCCAGGCCAGCAAAGAATCCATGTCCTCTGCCCCTGTGCATTTGCCACAGGAAGATTTGAAGGAGAGGTCTTTCAGCTGGCACAAATAAAAGCTCCATTGAAATCCAGCTTTTGCCAGTGTGCTCTTGCATTCAGGCATACCTAACAAGTGGACTTAATAGCAGTGACTTTTTATGCTGGCATGTTAGGACTAGGCCTATACTTCAGCACAGTACAGAAATTCATGATCTACACTTTCTGAATGCCATGAAAGGCACCTTTAAAGTGTTGATTTCCATCTTTGCTAAATTTAACTCTGAAGGAATTGGTGCCTGCAGTGGTTAGATAACAATACTGTTTTCCTTAATTGCTATGTACACATTCACAGGTGTCCCTACACATTTTTTGATGCACCTTTAGAGTCTGTTTCAAACTCAACCTCAAAAGAAAGCGGGCCCTGTGTGGGCACACAATGGTCACTGTATGGTGAATAATTAATACTAAGGTTTGTAAAGACCCCTAAAGTTGGGGTGCACACATCAGACTATATCCAGGCACATGTGTGCTCCATTGATTTCTAGCTGAACTTCTTAAGAGTCTGTTATCAGCCAGTAGATTTACAGCAGCTATGAGAGTCCTCCAGTTTATGCTGTTTAGACTGAGGCTGTTTTAACCTCTGACAGTTCCTGGAACCAGAGAATGACAGAAGTAGCTTACAGTCATGTCGTCTTCACCATGCTCATGCCTTGAGAACAATTTTTGCAACCAATTTTTCTGAAATGGCAATCCTTTGATTTCCTCTGACACTGATTGATGCTTAGGTGACACCTCCACAAACCAACCGTGCGGAACAATTCAAGGTTTGCTTTTTTGGCTTATAGCCAACATCCAGAAATCAA
The DNA here is from genome assembly GCF_000690775.1 of Eurypyga helias. NCBI lineage: Eukaryota > Metazoa > Chordata > Aves > Eurypygiformes > Eurypygidae > Eurypyga > Eurypyga helias. The sequence continues at coordinate 73,378 of NW_010263796.1, forward strand.
GCTTAAAAAAAAAAAAAATCCATGCCGTCTAAAAAGAAAGAACATAATACCTTTCCAGATGTTAATTCTTATCATGATATTTTGCAGTTATAAGTTTTTTGATGATTACCCAAACCATCAGGGTGGGGTTTTTTTTGGAATCAGTATCTGTAATGCCTGTACTAAATAAACTCAAATAGTTTTTATAATTTTCCAGCAAATGACAAACTTTGTCTTTTAACAGTTAAAAACTTCAAGAAATATTTAAAATTACTTTTGACAGTGTGTTATCATGAGTGAAAGTCTTTATCTAAAGATCTCACTCGATTTTCTGAAGCACTTAAAATATTACTAGAAAATTGTTTCTGTGGCTTATTATAGAAATAAGTAGATATGTGAATAAACTTTCTGGTGGAAAGGAATGCTACACAAAAGGGTTTAAAGGTGATTATTAATTTTTCTCTTGCTTTTGCTTATGTTTCTAAAAACAAGGTTCAACATTAATGTGCTGAGGCCAGTGATCATTCCTATATTTGAGAATCCCTTTCTCTTGTATTTATTGGTTGTAAACCAGCTAGATTTTTAACTTTTGAATGAATATCAGTGAGAAGAGGTCCACCAATAGTATGACTTCACTGTTACAGATGACATCAGTGCCCTTTCAACTGGTCTTCTAGGCTCATGGGCTTACTTCCGCTTGCAAACCCCATTTCTGAAACTGAATTTCCGCTAGGTTCATGACCCCACCTCATAAATGCCATGACCTGAACTGGGGTCATGACCCTTTGGTTGCGAGCCACCTTCCTACATCCTTGTGCTTGACCAGTTTGGGGTATGAATTCAGGTTAATTTGCTCTGTAAACATTTAGAATACAGAAGCATCGCCTTTGCTGACCCAAATTGTGCAAAATGTCATTCCCAGGCAGATTAAAACAAAATTGACTATAAAATAACTAAAGAAATAGAATATTTTTTTTTATGTTGATGAGATTGTTCCTTTTAAGTGTTCTTTCTCTAGACTACTCTGAAACTAATTCACAGCTGTACAAATGCTAGTTAGATGTGAATATTTCTCTACGTATGTAGCTTAAATGACTGCTGTTAACTGTAAGCTATTAGAAATACTTCCATGTGTACTGTTAGAGAAGCTATATATCTGATAAAGCCAAGTCCCTAAATACAGTGTATTGATAACAGATGTTAGCAGTTTGCCTATGCACCTTGCTTAAATTATACGAAGGAAAAAATGTTAGGTCATAAAATCATTAAGGTTTGTTGTGTAATGAGAGGTACTTTAAGGCTGAGGTCTCCAGGCTAAGGATATGACCAGGTGGGACTGGTCCAAGATCTTCAGAGACAGTATAATGTAAGGTGTTGCTATACTGATGAAACATCTGGGATACATACCAAAAAAACCAGCTGCTCAATCAACATAACAGCACTTTACATGCATCATTGGTTGAGGGCTTTTTCCTATACTGAAGCATTAACTTTCTTCTTTTAGCCTACATTAGAAGACAACGAACTGGAGTATCTGTGCAGATACTACAAAAGTGTAAATAAAAAGGACTGAGGTTGGTGTATGAACTGCAGGGGAAAACCCCAAAACAACAGGGCAGCATTTACACTGAATTTAGCATTTTTGGATCTTCTGCTTCCACCTGAATTGCTTTGGCTTGCATTTCTCAGAGTTTAAAAGTTGTTTGTCAGTTCAGGAGTTTCTACTCACTTCCTAATGGGAAGCAACAAACTCAGACCTATGGAAACTATGTGTGCAATTGGCAGGGATTTCAGAATTGGTGTGTCCATTGGTTCACAGGCTAAGCTTGACCCGATATATATATAGTCACACATGTGTGATTCATTAATGGTAATGGGAAGTTTACTGATGTGACCCCTCATGCATATCTCATACAAATAAAATATGTTGTGCGGTCTTTTGACATGATTTATACATTTAGGACTTGATCCAAGTCCCAAAGAAGCTAATGCAGAGTCGTCTTGAGAGCTGGAGCCAACAATGATAGTCACAAGCTTGCAGTATGGAGAGGGTAGGCTTGGATTTTGGCAGGGGTTTTTTTTGGTTTAACAGAAAAATATTTTAATTAAATTGCCCTTGAAGATTGTCAGAGATGCCTAAAGACTGACATCTCTCTGCTTAAACACCAACAGGCTCGTTCAAAGGAAAGACGATCCAAGCCTTTCCACAGGGTGTAGCATCAAACCTGTCTTGCAAGTTGCTCAGCTGAAATACGCCTCAGTGCTTTCGGCTGAGACAGACAGCAAATGTGTCAGCAGGAGTGTGGGTAGGGTATGTGAGGCAAACATTTGTGCACAAGACCCAAGTTTTAAAAGAGCCCTGTGAAGGTGGTAAACACTGCTGATAAGCCACCCCTTGATATGGTGGTTGGTTCTAAACTTGGCCATGGGAGCAGATTTGAAATTATTTTCACATAGGTCACTCAGAGCAGCCACTGCATGATAGGTTCAGATTTTATTCAAATTCAAGTCAGCATTAGAGCAGAAAATAAGAAGATAAAGGCACGTGGGTGTGTGGTACAGCATGACTTTAGAAGTCTTTTGACAAATCTTTAAGATGGCATCGTTTGCAAATAATACATGGGAAGTGAATGGGGAAGCTCTTTTAATGAATGTCTGGATCAGCACTCTATCAGCCTCTAGTATATTAGATTTCTACAAAGGCTATTTTTATTATGTAAGTTTAACATATATTGCTATTTTGAGGGGAGAAATTTCTATTGTGAGAAGTAAAGATAAATGTTGCTCTGGATGGGGAGGGATGGAAAGCTGGAGTGTTCGGTGTGATAGGTATTAGAGACGTAAAACTGGAGATAGGAATGTAACACCGGAAGTATTTAGGTAACTTGTCTTGAAGTTTCTAAGTCATCAAATAAGATAACAAATATCAAGTGAAATATTTATACTTCAGTTGCATACCACATGCAGTCTTTTATTTTTACGTTTTTGCTAGGATAGCAGATATTTCAGACACTGGATCCCTGAAGGCAATGGCCAAAATTACAATCTACTAAGACTGAACATTCAGGGAGTTTGGGCTATGACAGCAGTATAAAGTTTAAAATGCTGCCTTTTGTGACAAAAATAATCCAAGTAGGATTCTCTGAGATCACTGAGAGACAACAGCAAATTTTCACTCTAAACCAGCTATGTTACTTTTGCATATTCAGAAATTAAACACAACTTCAGATTTGCCTGATGTAGTGTTATGACCCATATACAAAAAATAGCTAGGCTCAAAGGACACTTCATAGGTTGCTAAGTGAAGGACTTTGAAGTTAGAGAATGCCAGATATTTTCTTCATTCTCTATGTATCGCCTTTGTGGTGAAAGAAGCCTGTATCTTGTCACTGGAAGAGAGAGAAAGTTGTATACATTCATACAATTAGAGACTGCATCATGATATGTACATACAATGGGTATTTTCCTAGGGCAAAGAAAAGTTATTTTCCTAGTCCAATGATGTGCTTGCTGCTGATTTTTAGGCCTACCACAAGCAACACATTAAAAAAGAAAGCGATGAAATTTTAAATCTTCTTAGCTTACCTAAATGCAGGAAGCATCAACATATCCTCTTCCAACAGTGCAGTAATAATTTTATTCACCACTCAAATGCAGATGCTTCTGTGATGATACCTCTCACTTTCTTAGAGCACAAAAAATTTACAAAACAATGTAGCACAGAAAGCAAGGGTAAACATGATGACACCCCGATAAAGTTGCAAGAGGAAACTTAGGCAATGGGAACTTGGTGGGGAAAATAATTTTTAAATTTGTTTGAAAAAAATGCCATACTGCTAAGTCCCCCACCTTAAAGCACCACATGCCTTCTTAAGGCTCAATCCCTGTGTCTCTCAGTAAATCTGTAAGATATGAGAGTGCCTAGTAACTAGGAAAATCAGTTCACATATTGTTGTTAAGTTTTTGTCTTCACACAGATTTGTGCAGCACTGAATATAATGATGGGTCTTGGTTGGGGCCCTTGAATTAAAATGGTTAAGAAGAATGGATGATCAAAGATGGATTGAGGTGCCTGATTTCAGGCACTATTGAGAGGAAATGTCATGCTGAATTTTCACCACCATGTTAAAAAAGAGAAGAATATTAGTAACATTTTTTTTCTGGACTGACCTGTCATGAATTGAAGAAACTGGGCAAAAGACTACACTTGATCTTCCTTTTCAACATTGTCCTTCTACCCCCAAAATCAAGTTTTTTCGTAATTTCTCTCTCTACAATTTGTTTTGTGAGTCCCAGAAGTACCTGTCCAGCAGCTGTTGGAGGCTCAGACGTAACTTTTTCCCCTCACCAACATTTCTGCAGGTTCTGCTGTGGCAAATTGATTTTTCCCTTACACCTCTATCCATCAAAACATTGTTTCTACCTTCAAAAATGTTTGCTTCTCAAAAGAATCAGTAATTTTAGAATGAGTAAATTCTTTCCTCCTACTTTCATGCAGTTGATGAGAGTTCTACCAGCATAAAATTTTTTTTAATATAAACAACGTAAATGAAATATGATTTGGGGTATTATTCACCGGTAGTGTTGTGTAAACCAAGTGACCAATGAAAACAAATCACGTGGAAAGAGATCACACAGAAATTGTGAATTGATGTCTCAGGATAAAAGATCAATATAAAGTCTCATCAGGCCATCAGTAAGAGCGGTCTGCTGACTACACAGACTTCTTTTCCACAGCCATCTGGAAGTTCACAGGCTCCATTAACTTCCAAGGGTAGCTCATCAAAACAGGTGCATTGCACTGGCAAGAAAGAAATACCCTGAGCACAAACTGAAAAATACTATGGGCATCCCGTGTAAAATCCTTTATCCTTCCACCTCAAGTCCTATCAGAAATACCAGATTATGTCATACTCTGAGCTGTTAGATGGTGCAAAATCTATGCAGAACAAGATCAGCGTTGTTACTGTGAAAGCCAGGAATTTTGAAATAAATTGGAAGTATTATTAGCTGTATAATGACTGTGATAGCAATGGGCAAAAGTAATTTAAACAATTCCATTCACTCAAAAAGGGCCTTCATATTGACAGAGAACAGAAAGTCCTGAACTTCCAAACTCCCCTGCAAAGACTTGGTTTGGAAATAACTGGGAAAGCTGAAGATAGTATATTTTAACTTTATAGGAAAGTACGTCATATGAACAAATAAAATACTGAAGTGTAAACATATAATTTTTACCATTTCTATAGTTGAAGTTATATTTGTCTATTTACATTTCAATAAATGAAAGTAGTTTTTTGTTGCATTTGGGTTTTTACACAACAAATATAAACGTAGAAAAGCCTGTCTGCAGTTATATATTCAGTATATCAGAATCCGCAGCACCTGTAGAGAGTCCCATTAAAATCCAAATATGGATATGGGAAAGCAAGTCGAAGTTTGTTGGAGAGGGAGCAATATGACTTTGTTGCTCTCTATTGCCATTCTTTTTTTTGGTCGCCTTGCAGTGAATAATGAACTGAACTTGGACAGCACAGAGAAGTTGCTATATAGGCTGCTGAGCTCTACAGCTTGCAGACCTGCCAGGTCTTAAACACTGAGAAAGAGACATTTGTCTGCCTTCTCTCATACTGTCCCATGTATTTTCAGAAAACAAGTCAGGCACTTGCAGCTTTACTTTTGGCCCCACAATTTCTGTTCTGCAGCCCTTGTGCCAGACAGACCTAAGCAGCCTGATCTGTGATCTGTCACTCAGATACAGTCTGGGCCATGGGAAATCATAGAGTGGGAGAGAAACTGCTGCATTGGGCTGCTCTTTAGAAGCGTAAATCCAGCAGTCAAAAGGGCCCTGACAGGGACATATCTGAAACATGGACTCTCTGCCATTATGTGAGAGGACATGTGCCTCCCACACAACTCTTCCCCTTTTTCTTGTTCTGCAGTGACCTGACATGTAGGGTCACATGCACAGGAGCCTTGGAAAGTTGAAAGGTCTACAAAGCTGCTATGTAGTTGCAAAGAGTATGCTTCCTATATAAATATTATGGCCTTAGTTACAGGATGCATTCCTGTGCTTTCAAAAATCACTGAACCTGACCTCAAGTAAGTGTAAATAGATTGCAGGCAACCTTCTGCATCTAGAACCACGTCCCAAGAGTTAGCTTTGAGACTTCATTTAATTTTCTTGTAATCAGAGTAATACTGTCTTTTTGCTGTGGTCTAGAGGGAAAATAGTCTTTCTAGGTTAAGTTTCTGGAAGCTCTCATGAATACTGCTATCCATCACAATCTTCTGTCATCTCCCCAGCACAGACCATAAGCAGTGGACGTAGCACTCAAAATAGGAGAAATAAATTATCGAGCAACTAATACGGCCATCTCATTTTCTCTGAGTCTGTCTTTATGTCCTTCATTCATGTCCTCTTTTGTGGTGTTCGATGAGTCTTCTGAGCTTAAAGTGAATGCTAGCAAAGACAAAGCACACCGAAATTGCACAGCTGTGCAAAAAACTTGAAAATAATTTTACAACTACCCAGTGACAAATACTAGAAAAATCTGTGAAGGGCAATTGCTACAAACATTTTTTTGCTGGTATGGAATATTGAGTCTGATCAATAGAGATCCTTTAGTGAAATTTTCATACCTTTCTTTAGACACCACACTGGAGACAACATTGCAAAGGCTCACTCTCTCTTTGAGACAGGGTGAAAATACCACAGTACCTAACACATTCTGAGCTGTGTTTCCTGGAATACATTTTGTGCTGTGTTTCCAGGGCATACTGGAGAGAGTCCATTGAAGGACCATGAAGATGATTAAGGGACTGGAGCATCTCACATACAAGGAAAGGCTGAGAGAGCTGGGACTCTTTAGCCTGGAGAAGAAAAGGCTCAGGGGAGGAACTTGTCAGTGTGTATGAATACTTTAAGGGAGGGTGCAAAAAGGACAGAGCCAGGCTCTTCTTAGTGGTGCCCAGTGACAGCACAGGAGGCAAAGGATGAAAACTGAAACACAGGAGGTGCCATTTTAACATCAGGAAACACTTTGTGAGGGTGACTGAGCACTGGCAGAGGTTGCCCAGGGAGGTTGTGGAGTTTCCATCCTTAAGAGACATTCAAAAGTCATTCTGACAGGGTTCTGCACAACCAGCTCTAAGTGGGTCTTGCTTGATCAGGGCAGTTGGACCAGATTACTTTCACATGTCCATTCCAACTTCAACTGTTCTGTGATTCTGTGAATTATAATACCTTCTTTGTGTCTTAATGTCATTTGTTGTTTTCTCGTTCATTATGCTTTACTTTGGGGGGGGCGGGTTGGTGTTTGGTGGTTATTTTTTTAATGCAACTATGTGCTAGAAGTAATTAATTTAATTTCAGAAAGGGAGCCCCACAGCTCTTTTTAGAGGACACTTAAATCTTGCATGTTCTTCAGGCTTAGAAGAGCTCGCAGATTCTTCAGGAAGGTGCACTTTAATGTTAGTACATTGTTTTCAAGAAACCAAGAGATGGTCTGCCTCCCATCACAGCAACATAATCTAAGCTGTAAATGCGAAAGTGAAGTATGGCATTTGGAAACCCTTGTCAGCAGTAGTCCTAGTATTCAGGGACATTCCAGTGAATTTTGGGTAGCACTTACTCCAAAATCTGTGTGGTTCGTGGCAGCTGGAGAGGAGTATTGGGGAGGTAGTTGGAGGAAAAGGTAGGAAAGGATGCCAGCTGATTTCTGAAAGGCTACTTTATTGATGGGCCTCTACCTGATAGCTTTTTGAAAAGAGAGAGACATAGCTTTGGGCAAGGGGGCTGCGGAAGAAAGCAGCAATTGAAAAATCACCTTGTCCAAATATGGGGGGATTGAAGTCTTGTCCTCAGTGTGCATATACTGCGCACAGAGATATGTGCTATTGGTCATCAAGAGCAAGGGAGTGTAAAGAAGAGTATGGTATTTTCTTCTCTACAGCTTGCATCTTAAATTAACGTGAATGTTAGAGCAAATAATCAAAGACTGATAGAACCAATCAGTGCCAGATGAGCTTTACCTTGTTCAAGTCGTATAGCAAACAGGAAAACCCATCGGGGTTAAGTCCTATCCAGTCCTATTTAAAAGTTCTAGATTTTTCCATCCAGACATTTCATCGCTTTGCTCGCATAGACTTCCAAAGAATTTATCCTGAGGGGCTATTTCTTCTTGCATTGCAGTTACAAGGCATTAGTTCATGCACTGCCAGTATGTCAAAACGTGTAGCTGATAACTTGGTTACATCATTAGTTATTCCTACCTCAGGTGGAAAAAAAATAGCTGTCTTAAAGTGCTGCTCAATGTGCATGTTCTGCAGATTCTCACCGAGGGACCTGTGGTTACCTCAGCCTGATGATTGCTCTGCATTCTTCCGATGTAGACACCAAGAGCTGTTGAAAATAATTGAGACGCTTGTCAACAGAGTGGGAGACTGGACTTCATCAAAACTGTTTTAGTCTCTGGGACTGATGACCTTTTGATGGACTTTGTTTTAGTCAGGAATTAAGTGTCGAATCCTGTATAGTGTGAAGTGCCTTCCTTGAGGTGCTGAGTATCCCTGTTTTCTCTTGCAGTTGCTCTGGTGCTAAGCATCTCTGCCAAGGCACTGAGCATTTTGCAGAATAGGGCTTCAACCTGTTTTTTGATAGGAGAAACAAGGTTTTCACTTCTGTTTTTTTAACAATGAATTTGAAATACAGAATTATTATGAGTAATCCTGTGTTCATCAAGAACGCAAGCTATAAAGGAAACTCATTTAGCAGATCCAAAACAAAACCACTTCATTAGCTAGAACTGAGTTATAAAGGCAGGTACTTAAATGCAGGGAAAATATGTGCATATCATTTAGCAGAAAAGAAATTCCAGAAAGAGTGCAATTCCGTGATTGTCCTCTGCTATTAATATTAGTGTTATAATAATGATCACAATGCATAAAGAAAAATACAAGTCTTCTGAGCTGTTACATGTTTCCTTTTTTTTTTTTCTTTTTATTGCTGTAAACTGAGCCAGCTGATGAACAGCCTCTAGGGAGGAGACAGGATCACCCTTGTTTCCTGTTCAGCCTTGCTCCAGCAAAAAGCTAATGAAAGAAAAGAACGTAATGGCCTTGCAACCCAGGTAAAAGGTTCAGGAGAGTTCACAGGTCAATTGATTTCCAATCTTACTTTATGTTATATTTCAATCAAAAAAAAACCAACCCAAAACAAAACCACTCCAGTGTCACAATGCAAATGTATGTTTGGTGACAACACCCTGTTTTTATATTGCCTTTGAAAAGTAAGTATAAAACCTCCCACTGCAGAGGGACGCTACATTTATGTAAAGTACAGCAATGAGTGTTCCAAACAATTTGAAAAATTCTTCTGTTAAGCGATGTGAATATGGATGGTGATATATCAGTGTGCATATGCACACAGAAATGTATTTCAAGGTGGAGATATTTAATTAACCTGACTGTAGGCATAAACAGCAAATCTGCACTCAATACGTTATCAATTATTTTACTGAAAATTGCACCATTGACCATTTCTTTACTGCACTATCTCAGCATGGAGAAGGGAGAGATATTAGTTGCATCGCTGTAGAGCAATGAGATTTCTGTAAGTCGTGATCCGCTGGCATGTAATAACTCGATCTGCTTCATGCAGACAAAATATATTAAAAGTATGGACGAGTGAAGTTTGTGCCCCAGGGAGAAGGCAAGATAATGCATTGAAATTGTTCAGAGGTAGTTAGATGCCTAATGGTCTAATATGTGAGCTATGTGAGGTCTGGGGTCTGGTTCTCATAAATTCTGGCTAGACTGATCCTGTAATTTCAAGCAAAGGATAAAAGCGTTAACCAGAGTCATCAGTGTTCAAGGTCCATGATGCTGGATATTATTCATGTAAAGATTCAAGAAAAACACTAAAAGGAAAGCTCTGGAGCATATGTGTTTGCATGCGACAATATACATAGATATAAAAATATGTCCTGTATTCTTTGTGTGTGTGCATGAGTGTGTAGATGTGTGTACAGAAACATGCACACAGTAAATGTATACATTAGCATATGTATAGTTACACAGAAATCATGCTAACAACTAAATAGCCAAAATGAGGGATTTTTGCTATGTGTTTTTGTTTGTTTGTTTGTTTTTTATCTTGTTAACAAGTTAATCTATGGGAAGACAAAATGCTAGATCCCATTTTACTAGTTACTTTGTAAAATACATTTTATATCAACATTTTTACACTCGACATCTACAATTTTTTTAAGACAACTTGTGTTAATATATATTAGCAAAGATTGCTTATGATTACAGCAAAACATTCTTAATACAATGCTGACACACTTGTTTTCTCACTTTATACAACAACTCTAAGCATATTAAACCAGTGAGATCACTCCAGTGGCTGAATGGTTTCCACTAGAATTGTGTATTATGATTCCTGATAAGTGCATGAACGTAGCATAATGTCGTCTTAATTCACGCTTATAATTTTGCATCATCAATGCACACTAAACAAGAATTTGCTGTCTCAAACTCTGTAGCTGTAGAATTGAAGCAGAATCACAAGAACAAATCATAAAATTGATCCCTTATACAGAACTTGCATAACACACCATAGATAATACAAACATGCTGGTAGAATCATAGAACGGTCAACCTTATTACTTCGTTGATCAGTGTTTAAGTTGGCTTTCTAGTATTATAACGTGTAGCCATTCTGTGACTGCAAGGTCATCACCTGGACTTTACCATGGATTTCCCTGAATCTTTGTATAGGAAGGGAAAGAATCTCATGTACACCTTCCTACCTCCATACAGAACGAGCTCTCACCAGCTCCATGGGCTCAGACCACTTTCTTTTCTGGACTCCAAAGTGTTAGACCTTGGGAAGGAAAAGATCATATAGTGCCAGAGGAATTCTCTCTTTCTTGATAATATGGTCATCTTCTCTTTCCTCCAAGTACATCCTGATTTAAGAACTTTTTGAGTGTTTGTCTTTCTGATTGCGCAAGGTTTGCAAGTGTTTTTATTAACAAAGCAGAATATACTTTTGCCTTGATACATAGAATCATAGAATCATAGAATCATAGAACGGTCTGGGTTGGAAGGGACCTTAAAGATCACCTAGTTCCACCCCCCCTGCCATGGGCAGGGACACCTTCCACCAGACCAGGGTGCTCAAAGCCTCATCCAGCCTGGCCTTGAAGACATCCAGGGATGGGGCATCCACCACTTCTCTGGGCAACCTGTTCCAGTGCTTCACCACCCTCTCCATGAAGAATTTCTTCCTGATATCTAATCTAAACCTCCCCACTTTCAATTTAAACCTGTTACCCCTTGTCCTGTCACTACATGCCCTTGTAAAAAGTCCCCTCCCAGCTTCCTTGTAGCCCCTTCAGGTACTGGAAGGTGCAATAAGGTCTCCCCAGAACTTTCTCTTCTCCAGGCTGAACAAGCCCAATTCTCGCAGCCTTTCATCATGGTTGCTCCAGCCCTCTGAGCATCTTTGTGGCCTCCTCTGGACTCGCTCCAACTGATCTATATCCTTCTTATGTTGAAGGTTCCACAGCTTATGTTGCATGTTCCACATTTTAAAATTAAACAGAGGAGAAGATAGGAAAGCAAATCAACAAAGAAAGTTTTTATGTTACCTTAAAAATTTTTTCTTTGTCTGTGATATATCCCTATTTTCTCCTTTCCTGCTCTGTAATGAAGTATCCCCTTAATCATCTCTCATGAGGACCTCCATATTCTTTGATGCTGAATGTCTATATGCATAGTGTGAGACCTTCTTAGATGCACGAATAACTGAGGACGAGTTGAGAGGGGCTAGAGGATGAGTATTGCATGTTACAGGAATTTAATTAGATGCATTTGGAGGGTATCTGCAGTGTTGTCACTTGTGTGTCAGATTTACAGAAGAAAGTACTGAGACAGCGAGTCCAGTGGGGAGGGAACTGGAGCTATTCTGGTTCTATGCAACTCCTTTCTCCATCTTGGGATTATCGGAGAGAGACAATTTAACAGTCTTGTAAACACTGCTACTTACGAGCTGGTGTTTTCCAGGGTTTTCTGAGCAGGCGTGTTTTCCAGGGGTTTCTGAGCAGGCTTATGCAATATTTTGAGCTTAAAATGTTACATTTGTAGAAAAAATGTTGGCTCTTCTGGGGACTTAGGCTGGTTCAAAATCTGTACCTCTTTTCAAAAAGACCGCTGCTTTTAACATGACTAAATGTAGCTTTCTATAAAACATTTCCACATGCGTTTTCAATTATTATTTTGAAAATTACAGATTTTTGTCAACCCCTAATTACAGGGCAATAACACACCCATGTCTACTTGACTGACTCATTTAGATGATTGTTCTGACAAAAGTAGAGATCATCTGGCAAGTTTATAAGGCCGAACTATCCAAAACTGCCTCTAATTTTGATCCCCTCAGCTAAAAACTTTGTTTTGCACATGCAAAGATTGTAAACACATGCAAACTATGCAGTTATATGTGTGACTACTTGACTTATGAAAACAAATTAGTTAGGATTGTACCACCTGAAAAGCAGAGGTCAGATTAATGCCTCTTGGATAAGCTGCCCCTCAAAATTTAAGTATTACATTTTATAGAGCAATTGCAAACTATCTAGAGCTGCTCTTCAGTGATTCAATGAGTTATTAGGTGGAAAATTGGCAGCCTAATGAGTAATTTGAGACACTAAAAGTTCAGCTTGCATGGGCAAGATTATAGCAGGTTTAGATATTTTCAGATGTTGTAAAAGTTCACACAGCTGACCCAGACTCAAATGTGCTTGAGAATATGAATTTATTTTTTCCTGTGTGACTTTTTAAAACCTATTAGTTTCCCAAAATGCAAGATGAAACATAGATGCTAAGTATAAAATAACAAGCCCAGAGCTCCACGCTGTTTCCAAAGTCAGAGGTATTTGGTATTGTCTTCTTTCTGTCTGTCTAATTTACTCTGAGGAAAGCAGAGGCTGTATAGCAATGTGTTAGGGGTATCAGAATTCCTTTACGTTCCAGTGTTTTGCCTCCTCCAGGGAATGGATCAGACAGACAGCGCACAGGGACAGCATGACCTGCGAATACTCACAAAGCAAAACACAGCTGGCAGGTCTAATTTTAGGTTCTTTAGCCTTGATCATGTCCCTTTAATGTATTGAGTGGAAAAAGAAAGGCGTTTAAAGTACAGGAAACGTCACAGAAGTCCAGTTCCAAATTCCCCTTTAAATAGAGCCTCTACATTGGTGTGTTTTTCCTAGACTCTGGTTTTGTTTAATTTTTGTGTGATTCTTTTTTTTTTTTTTAATGCGTGTGAAATTTGCCAGGTCAACAGCCCTGGAGGCAGAAGTCCCCTATCCACAGAAGGGTTACCACAATGAGAAGTGGCAGTTTGCATTTCCTACAATGACTTGCTGGTGTGCCAGAGCCCTGACCTAAAGGGACCACCTTTAAGCTTGAGAATGTAGTTTAGTTTCCACACCTCATTCACAGCCTGGTCTTAGACAAATGGAGAAACAATAGGATTTATTTTTATTTTCTATTGAATCTAATGGGAGGAAGATGGGGCCTCAGACCTTGACTTTTCTTGGTATCATTTTATATGACTTTTTGTAATTTTTTTCCAAGATGCTGAAAAAGCTGGAGACTTCCGTGCAGGCATGCAGTGGAGAGATTTCAGGAATTACCAAACTGCACTTTTAAAAGCAACATTTTGTTACTTCTCCTGTAGTGTTCAATATTCCAACCATTTTCTACAGCAGACAGTTTTTATCCCCCAGGTGTCAAAAAGATTATGTTTCTAACAAAAAGGCCATATATTTCAGTGAAGATGGCTTCCTGTCTTAAAAACATACATACAGGCAATTTTGAGGGTATGTCATTAGCCTAAAAAAAGCTAATTCAGTGTTTTACCAGAATATGATACTGATTTGGTACTTTTATTTATAAAGACTACATAAAAAGGTTTACACAAACTTTCTTGGAAACCAAAAATTCTGTTAGAACTGTTGTTCCATTTGTGATGTTTTTTCTTCCTTAGTTTTCTCTTTTTTCATGAAATTTGAGAGATCTGCTTGCTGGTTTTTGGTTTTCAAATCTCAATCTCTCAGTTAAGTGCCTTGTTTTCTCAGATATTTCTTTTTTCTGGAATTCCTCAAAATATAGGTTATATGAAAAGCAGAGTATTCAGAGTGGACAAATTAACTCTAACGTACAGCATTGGTCCCACCTTGTAAGCATACCAGCCCTGGAGAGAAATAAAATCTAAACAGCCATTTTTCTATCAGCTTCTGTAGCCTACCGTGTCTGAAACTTGAGAACATTTTGCTCTGCATTACCATGTTACCCTGTCCTACTTACAATTCACAAGTTGATTCAGCAGCGAACTCTTCAGTTCTGTCAAATCTTTCATCCCTAGTCTAACGGATTCGTTCCTATCATCAGATGCCACCCAGCCTTCCAGGAGGGAAGTTGGAAATATTTTCCCAGAATACGTGTTATAAGCTCAACCCAGAACCCAGAACAATGGGAAAGATTAAATGCTGTGTGACCTTACTCATGTCCAGCAAGTCCAATCCAATCCAATCCAATAAAATTAAACCTTATTACATATTTTCCTTGACATTTTTAGAGCAGTTAGACCATTTCAGGTGATGGTAGTCTTTGAGCATTTGTCGGTTCATACAGGTAGAAGACAGAGAGCTCAGAAACTTCGCAGGCTTGTGGATTGAGTAGATAGAGAAAACTCAGCTTTCAAACTCTCCAAGTTGTCATGAACTGCAAAAAGAAATAATGTGATTTTTCAAAATGTGTTTGTATTGTTCTTTCAGTCTCAATTTTC
>NW_010263796.1:88237-108237 GCF_000690775.1 Eurypyga helias
TTGTGCATAGTCCTCCTATGGTCAGATTGAAGGAATGGGGCTTCAATTAATGCTGCTTAGTGATCTATGAAATGCAGTGCAATGGAAACAATACCTCTGTGACAGAGTGTTGTGTTAGACTTTTAAAGTAACAGTACTCTTCATACTGACAGAAAATTATCCCATGGTCAAGAAGTATCTTAACTGCTTTGACTACTTATGTAAACTGGCCTTTGCTCTGCCCTGTAGAACCAGCCTCTTATTAGAGATCCTGGGCTAATAAACTCTTGTTCAGAGTCAACACTAGGGAGCAGCTGATGAAAAAGCAGGGAGAGTAAATAGAGAAAAATGTCTCAGTTTTCAAAAGTTATACCATGTTAGACAAACAAAAACTTTTCAGACAGCTTACAAGTACTACACACGAAAATTGGCACAACAGAAAATACTTGATCCAATTAAAAGGTCCTACAAGTATCTAACATGTTACATATTTACATTACATATGTAATGAGCTCTATTTCAAAGTAATTTTCTTCAAATAAAAACCCACAATCTCTAGAAACTGCCAATCTTAAGATTTTAAACATTTAGTTTCTGATCCTGACATACTTTGTGTACCACTAACTGCAGAATAGCAGCACAGGCTTAGTCTCAATGTCCTGTTCAGGACCTTTAAGAGACAGCTAAAATTGCAACAAAAATTTCAAGCAAAATAGATCAGGGAAAAAAAAAAAAAAGCATGGTGCACATTATTTAGCAGTGCTAAATAATTCTGGAGACCTTTTCTTTGAACAGCTTTAGTGATCCCGTTTGCGGGAGGGGGGGGAAGGGATTTGAAATTTGGCAGGTGAATATTAGGAGTGTGCTTTTTACTTCCCTTATACAAATGTAACATTTTTGCCACGGTTTAAGTCTTAGCAAAAATCACAGTTCGCAGATGCTTATTGAAGACTTCCTGGGTTTTGATAGCTAAATCTCCAGAAATTTAGTCTTAAATAACCATAATCATGAATCCCACAGCACCTCGTGCTGCAGAGGGACTGTGCATACTATTGCAAGGCTGCTTCAAAGTACCCGAGATCAGAGTCATAGTCAGGTATTGAAACGACGAGCTATTATTCCATACTTATGCTATTCATTCTGATACCCAGGACAGTGGTGGAGGAAGCTGCCAGAGCTAAACGTAGAAGGGACCAAAGCTGTCCAGGATAGTTTTGGTTTCTGTCACACTGACTGGGATACCACGAAGCAAAGGAGGAGATGAAGGGGGGCTGGCAGAGTAAGGAGGCTGGCACTACAGTGGGAATAATGGCCACTCCAGCTGTAAAGGAACTGAGCTGGAGAACCAGGAGGTGATTGAGAATTAATTGGACTAGGAGTGGACTGGGAGGAGGCAGCTGCTGGGACTTGGACCTTGAGACTGGAGTGGAATGAGGGAAATGGTGAGGGAAGAATAAACATCAGGGCCAGTGGTGGATGATGGAGATTGGATGAAGAGCTGGGACCTGACTTGGTTGCCATTTCGCTGCAAAGAGGAGCCTCACACTGATGCACTATTGTGAAGGAGAACATTGAAACTAAAATTTAATGTTAATGTTTAATGTTAAGCCAGCTGTCTTTACATTATTCCTCTGTGGTCCTTCTTGCCACATCAGTGTGGGATGTGGAGGTGACAGGTGACAGCACCCTGTGCTCAGTTCCTAGCCTGGGAAGGTCCACAGCAATAGAGGACGTTTCAGCAGAAGTCCTGCTTGGAGCTGGAGCAGCGCATGCTCCCTTCTTCTGTGGGGGGTGCTGCAGATGCCAGCATGTACAGGCTGGAGCATGTTCAGTACAGATGGAGTCTTTGAAGAATTTAGCTGACAAACTCTTAAATGTCTTTACTGAACTAGTGCTAATTGAAAATTTTCAAAGGTTTATAGCTTGGCCAAATGTGGGTGGATTTTCAAAGAGATGGCAAAAGGCACATCCCTGAGAGCAGGGCCATCCCTTCTCCAAATGTTATGCTTCTGTTCCAAAGCACGCTCTCCTCAATTAAATATAGTGAGAAACAACATACCAATATTTTTCTTTAATTTCATTTTCAGAAATGGCTGAATCATTTTTGCTAAAACTTTCCAAAATAATTGAGCCTTGGGCAAACATTCTGCAGAGTAAATATCAATTTGGAAAGCAAAGTTTAGCAAATGGAAATACTGTCTTACAAGAGGAATACCTGTTCTCCCTATAATAAATTGAAAGGGCAAATTTTAGGAGTCCTTATCCAGAAACTAGGAAGAGAGGGACTGGTACTAGGTTACTGCAGATTTGCAGCAGTGCTTATGAGGCCATAATTTGTCTTTAAACGCACACCTCATATTGATTGAAATGCTTACACGGGCTAATTCAGTGCACATATTACTAGTGAGTGATTTGCCTGTATGGAAAGGTTACTTCTGTGATGTTGCCAAATGTAGTGAGGCTTTGGCAGTTACATAGTGATAGCAAATCACCCAGTCACGTAAATTAAAGTTGCCTGAGGGCAGCTTTGTGTACCTAACTTGCTCACAATATTTCTAAACTTTGCATTGTAGAGTCAGCATGGTTTACGCATTCAAAGTATGTCC
The DNA here is from genome assembly GCF_000690775.1 of Eurypyga helias. Taxonomy (NCBI): domain Eukaryota; kingdom Metazoa; phylum Chordata; class Aves; order Eurypygiformes; family Eurypygidae; genus Eurypyga; species Eurypyga helias. The sequence goes on from NW_010263796.1 coordinate 90,823, forward strand.
CATCCCCTCCCTCTTCACCCTTGGATGTATTACTAACTCCTGCTTTTTCATGACACGCTGACCAAGCGCCACTCTGTGTGGTCAAAACTCCCAGTAGGTGAATACTGGCTTTGCATCCATGTTTATAAAAGGCCTACACGTTGTCATTTTTCTGTTGCACCCAGACAAATCTAACTAATCTGAATTCTAACTATCTGTATTAAAGCAATGAGGCACACTGTTGAGGCTGCTGGAGGAACACTGCTTTTTGACCTATAGCTAGAATATTTACCTTTACGTCTCATCCCCCACTCCTTTTTTACAGAAATGGTGGATAATACATTTCCCTTAGGGAGGATTTAAAAGCATTTTGTATTATGATGGCTAACATGTAGGCTCTTATCACTGTGGAGATGAATAAATGAAAGCCTACTTTCACCAAAACAAAACTTACTTTCCTCCGGGTAGCAAGTTCCAGATTAGAATAGGCATCAACGTGACTGTGAGTTCACACAGCATCTTCTGCATTACTCACCTAATTCAGGTGCTGGGGAGCAAAGGACACTCCTGCATACTGGATGCCATAGACGTAAACCTGAGATCCTTGAAACACAGTCTGGACCACCGAAGGTGTCCCTGAAATTGGCAAATGCTCAGTGTGTCCATTGGAATCCCAGAAAACTGGCAAAGCCATTGATCTCAGAAACTAGAGATATTCACCTGGGAAGTGACCGAGATATAACCTGCAGGAAGTAGTAGTTGTCCCACTTTGTTTGCTATAAAATCCTTTGTTTGGCAAACCAGAATGCAGGAAATGCTCCACCAGCAGTATGTTACTATCACAGGTGGAACCAGAAAAGTTATTTGGGAAACTGGTAGAAACTTAGAAGTAGGGACCTCGAGCTTTGGCTTTACATGGAGAGCTCTACATGATACAAAGGTCTTGCCTGGAGTTTAGGGAACATGTTAAGCTTTTGTATGTGGACTCCAAGAACTCTTCCTGTTCCCTTCTGTATTGTGCTAATAGTCCTTAATCCTAATGGAAGATTACGTGTTTATTTTGTTAGAGAAAGGAGCTGTAATTAATTTTGATGTCTGTAGAGGAAAAGAATTGCCCATATAGCCTTAAGTATATTACTAACCTTAAGAAAGGCTATGTGAGGCAAGTCTAAGAAGTCTGTCTCAAAGAAAGGTTCCTTACAGTTGCTCAAAAAGTGGTACAGCTTAAGGTATTTTATACCAGCCTATAAGGCACTAGATTTAAATTGGTGTGCAGTGAAACATTTAAATATACTATAGCAAATGAAATATGGCCCAATAGGTTTTTTATGGTCCGGCTATGCTTTTTCTTTTCAATCACTAGCCTGGGGCGAACAAGTTGGCTTTAAAATGTCTATTTTAGCTATGCTTTTATCACCTCTGTCTTTTAGGAAGTTTGATTTCTTTTTTCATTTCTTCTCTTTGATAAAAAAGAGCTGAGATCTCTGAATGGGTTATTTATCTCTTATGTTTAATCTATTTATCTGTCAATGGACATGCTGCTTTAGAAGTGTTTTATATTACTAATTAATTTAATTTCGCATACTGTACTCCATGTTAACACATTTTCTATTATACACTATAATGTGATACAGGGCCCTCCCTCAGCAACCTTACCTTAAAGCTTTAATTGCTTTCCTCTAAGCCTCAGCTCATGTTTGATTTATCTGATTTCTTTGTATAAAGATTCCCTCGTTTACAACGTGTACACAAGTCATTAAATCGGTGTTGATGTTTATCTAGCAAACTTACCAATTGGTGATAGTATACATCCCTTTATGAATTTATGACTGGGCAATAAAGAGAAGTGCCAGAAGCCCTGTTGTTGTCCCTGTTGGGTCACTCAGTTTATGTTTAGAAAGACAACATGAGCTCTTCCACTGACTTACACAGTGAACTGAAGGATTGTTGCCCGCAGTCAAAATCTTTTATGAATTTCTAGCCATGAAGTGCTTTTCTTTTTTTTTTTTTCCCCCCCTTTTGGAGGGGAATAGGTGAATAGATTGGAGAGGAGGAGAGGGGTAAGACAGCTTGAGCATATTTGAAGGCAGTGTGGACTTCATCTGAGATACGTTGTTGTTTACATAGAGGAAAAGCTGAACCAAAATGCCAGATCCCCAAGCTATGTGAAGTTCAGAGTCTGGATCCAAGTATTGCAGCTTGAATTCTCTCTGGCTCTCAAGAACCTAAATGTAGATACCACATATTAAAATGCATGAAAATGAATGATAGTAAATAATCAATGTAGAGTGGGAAATCTGGTCCTTTGATCTGTCAGGTTTCGTCACATAACACAAGCATAAGGACATATGGTATTTTAAAGTTGCATTTGAAGAGATGCCTACGCTGACTTTTATCCTTATTTACAAATAGTCGGCAATAAAGGCTGTAATCTTGCAGATAAAACTATGGATGTGCATAAGTCTTCTTGCACAGAGTTCATTTTAGGATTGGGATCTGATTAATACAGCTAGAAAACATTTGGAAGATGCATGTGCACTTTTGAATGCATTAAGTGAACCAAATATTACAGCTCTTAAGCAGAGAGTAAGTAGATGTATTTATCTCTACAGGTTTGTTTCACATCCAGAAAGCTGCATTGTTTCTGCAAAACCTCTTAATTTGCTATTTCATTGTTACATTAACTTCCCACTCATTAAGGCTCCATCCCGCTTTCCTTACGTATGGATGACGTCTATTGGCTTCAGTGAGAACTAATTGCACATGAGGCGAAAGGATTCAAATTAGGATTACCAATATATGACCGCATGGAAAAGGAAGCATGAAATATTCTAATTCTTTTTAGATGCAAAGTAACTTATGAACAAAACCCATTGTGGCTGATTCTCACAAGCTTAAAGCATTGTGAAAGAAAAATTAAAATGGGCAAGGCTAATTAATTTGCTAAAATCCATTGTTAATGCGATGTTTTCAGTTCTTCTGAATGCTGCTCTCATGACATTTAGTGTCTTTCTAAAGAACCGTCCCAGCTGTAAACATCTTTTTTTCTTTCCTCTGAGAATCTAAACTTCCATTTAGAGAAGTAGATTCCTAGACCTCATGATTAAATAGGAAGTTTGGAAGTCAGACTTACATGCTCCTTAGACATTAAAGGAAAATAAAAATCAGCCTGTATTCTTTTTAAAGTCCATTTCTAAAGCTTAATGATTTTTAACTTTTTTTGAACTCTGACGTTGGATTGTTTTGGATGTGGAGAGGGGTAATAAGACAAGGGCTTTTTGGCTTTTCAGTATTTGGGATTAGCAAGGAATGAGTGGCTACATGGCTGTTCTACAGCCTTTTTAAAAACTGCTTCACATACACCGGAAGGGATAGTATCAGCTGGCAAATTGCTGCTGCATGAAATAGTAATCAAAAGATGTGACAAAAGCTACGAGCTCTCTCGACCGACTCTGGCAGGGCTTACACCGTTGTGGGGTTATTTAAAAGCACTCCTTTAAAACTCTGAGCAAGGAAGCCGAGCCGCTGAGGACCTCGCCCCATGAGCACTTGTTCCCAGCAGCGGTGTTTGCTGTTGTGAGGAGCTCCGTTGACTTCAGCTGCTCCGAGTGCTGCTCCTTGTTGGGCAAGCTTGCAGGATCGGGCCCTTGGATGCTACATGTAGGACTCTGGAAGACCAGCTTTTACTGCTCATATGTTTGGCAGGCAGATTTGATAATCAGTGCTGTTCTAGAACCTTACACCATCTCAGTGAATATAAATTGATGGTGTAAAGCAAATGGGCAACTGGCGGGAAGCCAAACACGGAGGGGAGAGAAGACGGTTTATTGTTGAGGGGGCAGCCCGGTGTTCTACAGCAGAGCTTTCTGTTCACAACAGCTCTGCAGAGCTGCTGAGTTCGAGTGTGGCCTCTGAAGTGTATGAAATAATAACAGTTTTATTTCTCCTGACACAAGCACGGAAGCTGTTTGCTGCCACCTCAGAACTGTTACCCTGCAATGCAAAAGTACCAACAAGGCAGGCTGGATGCAATGTTATTATAAACAGTGCCGCAGTAAACTTCAGGAAAAGCCCATTATACGGTGATAGCCTGTTTGTCAGGAGAAAAGTTCACTAATGTATATGGAAGCAGAGCTCCTCATTCGCTGATACGTCTGCATCTATTTTCTTGCACTTTTACCTTTATTTACTGTGCAGGTGCTGCTGAGAATAACCTTGGAAAACACAAAAATGCAAGAGACCACGTACTAAGCGAGTTTGAATTGGCAGAGAAATTATGTCAGTTCCAGGCAGTTGTTGGTCCATTGTTTATTATTGCTTTTTAATATTTTAGGATTTTGGGGGTGATATGGGAGGAAGCATGTTTTCTCTGCGGTTGTAGTTTTATTACTGTAATTCACTCAATGAAAGGTGCATTCAAAAAAAAGCAATGAATGAATGACGGCAGGAAAAAATGAACATATGTACACGATAGAATTAAATTCTATTTTAACTCTAATTTGTGCTCATATGCAGTCAATTAGAGTGATATGAGCTGAGAATTTCAATGAGGCCCCAGGGAGCTTGGGACCCATTTCTTATTTTGTTTTAATGGGATTAGCACCCCTAAACCTAAAACTTCTTTGAAAATCGGCCAGAATGTCAGTCCTTCCGAAGTCTCCTAATTCTTTCTGTTTGCTTAATTATTCTGTGCTCAACAGAAATGCAAGTACTACCTTATGTAGTAGGAAAAATACCTTCATTCATTCATCATTCATAAATCTAAAGTGCCTTTCTTATAAAATTTGAGGATTTTGACTACTCTTCCTCTGCTCTTAAAAATCTGCCAATGGAAGTGTCTTTTCTTGTTGCAGAAGAAGGTGTAAGCTCATCCCTGGGTTCTGTCATCAATAAGCATTTTTCCTCCCATATGACCTTGGGTCCAACACCAGTATCTCTAGGCCTCCTTTTCTCCACCCTAAACCAGCTTCTTTTTTTCTTTCTTGCTTGCTTTTCCCAGGGAGTGATGGAGTAAGGTTTTCATTCCTTCTATTCCCCAACGGTCATAAAGCAATTTGAGATCCCCTGTCTGGAAAGCATTCTAAACACACAAAAATATTATTTTAAGTTATTGTAATTCTTCCTCTTTATTTACGGGCAAGTTGCTCAAGCTAACAGATGAAAATGTCACAAGGCTAATGTAATGCTACAGAGCACTTTGAAACTTCTCCTTTGAATTCCAACAGAATCTGAACATTTTAAAACCTGTAAAGGAAATCTGCCAACTTCACCACCATGTACTATCAAAAACCGGAATAAAAGAAGGAACCAAGCTTGGCTGCCTCTTTTTTTCAATTAATAAAAAATAAGCCAACTTTTTAGCATTTTGGTGAGGAAATCATTGTAAGAAGCAGGTATGTTATGCAAATCAAGTGATTTACTGAGAGTCAGTTCTTACTTCCAATAACTAGATGAGCCAACTCAACTGTGGCTAGAAAGCCAAGAAAACAGCATATAGATTAAGATTACTCAAAACTTTTGTTCCTGCATTATTTAAAAGAGATGCAAATTGCACCATTTTAGTATTGCTTATGAGTAAAGGCCCAGATCTTGCTTCTTCACCCACATTTAAGATACAGGGCTAAAAGAACAGAGCTCTAAAATGCAGTTGGTATCCATATTTGACTTTGTAGCTTCTTTTGACCGTGTAACATGCTCTGCGATAGCTTTTGGTGATTGCAGCTGGGACAAGTGGCCTCCTGTCTTGTCAAGTTACTTTGCAGGTCCAGTAGAGGCATGTTCATCACAAAGATGGAAAAGATAGGCTTTTGAAGGCTGAAAAATCAGTTTTAAAAGGATGCCACTATTCCCATGTGGAATGGATTGAGGTAGAAGGCCAGGTTGTGAGAGATCTGTGTGCGGCTTGCAGGAGAGTATATTTTTAACCTCATCCAGGTAAAAAGAAAGAGGAGTAGTAATTCTTTAAAATCTAGGTAGAATTCAGATTTCTGGACTCCTTTTTTTTGATAAATACATTTAGAGTAATGTATAACGATGGATGTGCAAATTCACCTGCTGTTTGCTATGGAAGTCACACATCCATTTCCAAAACTGGAGTGTGGGTAGGAGCCATGGTATCAATTTATGTGTTTACTATTGAGGTTCTTATCCTATATCCACCCCCAGATTTTCTGAGAGCCCTCTGAGTGTTATATATTCTTTGCAATAAAAAAAAACCCAAACCATTCTCCTCTTCAGCTGTTTCTCCCTGCTTGGTTTTAGAGAATTAATTATTATATGGCTGCCATCTATTCTGAAAATTACAGGATAATCCCAGTTTTTAAACACCACGTCTGAATCTCAGTCTCCACTTGGGCAGGACACATGGTGTGAGAGACAGCTGCTAAAAACTGTGCAGCTATTACAGTGTGTCAGTTTATAAGCCGCGAAGTGTATGTACCAGCTCGCAGATTGTTGGTAGGAGTGCCGTACTTTGTTATAAATACATTTTATTGATTGTAAGGAGGTTTTAGTTAAAAGCTACCCAGAAGAAATGGGCAGTAAAAGATCAAATAAATTGTTTGGCATTCATTTTAGGTTGCCTAATCTCTTAAGGTTTTATGCGGGCTCCACGAGGTCCAAATCATTGACACAGTTTAGCGATATACTCAGTGATAGCAGATAGTTGTGCACTGGATGTTCAGCAAGCCGGTGGTCACAGGGGAGAGCATCAGATATATGTGGAAGGGTCAACAGGCTCCATTAAGACCAGGTTTTAAACACATTTAGGTGACTAAAAATGCAGATGAGCACCTTTTCAAATTTTCAGAAGTAACTGAATACATTTCATGTCTAGCTCCCTCTGAAATCAGGTCACTTAGCCACCTAACTCCTATTCTGTTCCATCATATTTATTTCAATCTTTAGGTGCCTAAAAGTTTCTACAGTGGCACCGAATATTTCTTGCTTCTTTTCAGATTAACAGCAGCTCAAGGCACCTACCACATAGCAAAGTGGTACACCCTTCTGGGGAAAACACTTTAGATCAACGCCTTCTAATATGTAAATGTTATACTTTCTTTTAACATTTTCCTAGTAAATATTTTTTTAAAAGTTACATGTCTATGGCAGATGTTGTTATCTACTGTTTCCTAAGCATGTATGTACTGGGTTGTATGCATGTATGTGTTTCATGCTTTTTCCTTTTTAAGCCTGTAGAAATCAGCATGTAGGTAGAACACCGACAGGTAGTATCTATTATTACACATAAGGCTGTTGGCAAGTGGAAATAAAAAGAGAAATGGAAAAAAATTCAGTAAGAGCCACAGAACTGAGATTATAAACAATCTGCATTTATTTCCAGAGGCCTTTTAATCCTTTCTGAAATCTGGCGCTCATGTATAAATTCATTTAAACTCTACAGAGGAACTCTGGAAAAAAAACAGAGGTGCCCAGGTGACCATCAGACCCTGGTGAGATTTGATAACCTTTCCTTCCCAGCTTTCCCACCCCAGCCCTGTTGAGAGCCAGCCACTCAGTCCCTCTGGCCCTGGGGATTCTCAGCTCCCAAATTTCCTATTCTATAGCCTTTGCCTGTTCCCCAACCACCTTTTACTAATGACCTCCCTCAGAATTACTTTCCTGCTCCAAGTTGTCCCCCTGAGTTTGAGCTAAATCCTTTTCCAAAATAAGCCCTATGCCGTGCTGCATTAACACCACCATTTCTCCTGACCCCAAAAGCACCTTGCAGAGCTACTCCCTTTTCCATGTGTTCACCCTCCCACCCCACATACCTGAGCTGCTCTTCAGAAGGTGACAAAATTTAAATTTAGTCATAATCACAGCACATTGAGAGGCACAAGCACTAATAAATGCTTTCAAATCAGACATAATGCTTTCTCAGATGCTTTCTTCTTTTTAGACCCATGTTCTGCTGTCCTTTGTCCAAGAAGACCATTTCAATTCAGAGCTCTCCCCAAACCTTAAAACCCCATCATTTCTGCTCTAAACCTCATAACAGTGACCACTAGCTTTATATTTCAGCATTGGCCACTAACGTTCCCTTCTGACTTCCTATCACCTGTTAAAAGCTCTTGACTCCTCAAAGAGGCAAGGCTCTAAGTCTTGCTTCTGTAGGAAAACCCTGATGCCAGTGCAGAAATTACCAACTTGTGTAGGACCTAGGGCCAGAAAAGAGGACTTTTAAGGAAGAAGATAGCTTATAGTTTTCTCTTCTGGCCTTACTGGGATAACAGGAAAAAAAATCCATGTATACTTTGGTACTTTGGAAATTGGATGTCCTTTGAAGAACTGAGCTGCAGTTTCCCTTTGCAGAATTTTGGAATTGTTTGTAAATGTATGTAAATTCATGGCTTAGAGTTCATCCTTGAGGTTTTGAGTTCAGACTTAGTGTGAGACTTAGCCTGAACCACAGCAGTTTCACCTAGTTGCCACATGAAAACATCAATTGCAGCACTGCACCCAAAAGTCTTACAACATTTGCCAAAATTCGAATGAACCCTTCAACAAACCTGGCCTTAACTATGAATGTTTCAGGGTTTCGTTGTTAACGTGGTGTCTTTGTACTACAAAAGTTGTTGCAGCCATTGCTTTTGCTTAGCAAATTCTGCAGATATATATATATAAAACCAGCTAAGTACCAATTAAATTATGTATATTAAAATTTAAAACACAATCCCTTGTTTTGTGATGACTAGTTTTCTTTCCTTTTATTAGGTCATGAATATTTTCTGGCAAGATATGTCACTAGCTTATAACTTCATTAAGCTGCAGACCATACCTTACCCTTTCACTAGATCCCTGAAAAGAACTTTTGTGTGTGCCAAACAGATATCCACTTGCTCTGTGGCTCTTGAAAGGTAAATTGCCAAGTTCCAGCAAGCAAATTAAGAGGTGCAATGAGAGCTAGCTGTTGCATTCTATCAAATCCTGCTACTGAATGTGTTGAAAAGCTTGCCCAGAGCCATGGCCTCACATATTTATGGTATGAATGGGAGACTCTCGGAGCTATGTATTGCCATAGTTCCCATTTCTTTTGTAATAAACTAGCTCAGCAGATGTAGCTTAGGTAAAAAGGAAATTCAAAGTCTGCTTAGAGAATAACCAAAACAAAGTTCTCTCTACGGTCCTCTGTCTATGAACCAGACTCAGAGCCAGACCTTGCTTGTACTGATTAGTGTTATATTCTGTGTGTAACCCCATGAAACTCAAAGGTTCTCACATGTAAGAAAGTGCTGCTCAATAACACTGTATAAGTATTACTGCCAGGATATGGCAGGAAACATGTTTTAAAAATCTGACTTTCAGTTTTTAACAAAAAGTAGGTTACATCTTAGCATTAGTTATCCGAGTACGTTGCATCATTCTCTTGGTTTATAAGTTTGGATGCTGAAGAAGTAAGTTCTGGGTAGCTTAGATTTTCCTTAATGATAGATATATTGCAGTTTTTTACAGTATCAGTACCTAATTCATGTCCAAAACAGAGTAGATTTTAATCTCCATACTTAGGACTTAACTTATGCCTGTATTCTACAGGCTTTGGAGTATCCAGTGTTAACGCTGTGATATGACTGGCCCTGCCTATTCCATCTATGTATTAAAGTAAGAAATAGAAGATGCTCTATTGAACCTTGTTGATTTTATTTATCCTGGTGGGTGCACAATAGCTCTGAACTAAAGCAGAAGGAAAAGACGAGCCTAAGATCCACAAAGTAGCAGAAACTGAAGAATGATTGATTAAACTAAAGACCCCTAAAGAGCTTGTGAAACTGTGATCCAGCAAGGTGATGGTGAGGGAGATGATGATAAATGGTTTTGTGCCTGTTGGTGCTTTCACTCACGTATTAAATAATTATATTTCAGAAAACATCAGTTACATCTGCACACTTTTTTCACAATTTACGTAACAGCATCTGCATCTCAAGAAAAGATGGCTTTCTGTATTAATCATTAAAGGCTAATAAATTTACTATCCAGCTCCCATTGAAGTCCACAGAGAACTTCTATTGCCTTTGTGGGGTGATAAGTTGGCCCTTTAGCATACCTTTCATGCTTAACAGTGCATGAATCTTTTGTATTTCTAGCTTTATCTGATATTGTTGCCTAACTCAATTACACATAAAAGTAAGAAGAGTCTCCTCACTAGTCAGCTTAACCCACCACTTGTTGTTACTTGTTTATGAGACATTTTTCTACTTTATAGTCTTTAATCTGAAATTATATCAAGTGCTGTAATAAAACTGAAAGAGATAGTATCTATGGCATTTCCATTCCTCTGCTCCGGTGATAACATTATTTAACAACACTATCAAGTTAATTAAGAAAGACCTTGCTGTCATAAATCCATGTTGCCTTCCTCATTAAACTAGCCTTTTCAATGTATTGCTGGAGTTCGGAAAACTGTTCTGGACATTCAGCAATGGATACTTCACTAAATAGTCCGCAGTATGTTACGTACTCTTTTACAGGATGGAGAAGTATTTAACATCCATACTTCTTCTGGAATTTTGTATATGTTTATATCTGATTAATTCTGGATCTTCCTTTCCTTTGAAATCATGAAGCAGATATTTCTGTGTCTGGGGTATTTAAGATATCTAATCTTTTCACAGCCATGTTTATTCTCATCTACTTGCTATATAATCCATTTTCTGTGTTTCCTTGAATCCTTGATTTATGCAGTTTTCTATCCCAGCTAACAGAAGTCAGTTACTGAATGAATATACTGGTTCCTTGTCCATTATCGTTCATAGTGGACATGGGTTTTTTCCTTATCAATAGTAAATTTTGTCTGTAGAGCAGAAAAAATGAAACTGAGTTTTATCTTTATGGGTTTGTAAACCCTTTATTCTTTCATGATGCATTTATAAACTATTTTTTTTAAAAATTTGGTTTAGGGCAATCAAAAAAGAACCAGCTCCGGTAGGTTAGATAGGGGTTTAAATTCAATTAAATCAGCCCTGTAGGAATTGATTCCCTGGGTGTATTGCAAGGCAGGGCATTGGGATTGCTTGGGACCAGATTTGTGAAAATCCTTATGTGGTCCTGAACTTTTCAAACACATAATCTGAGGTTCTTCAGCTTATCCAATCTTGAAAAAAGAATTAGTCAGTGAGATGGCTGAACCTTCAAAAAGTAGCTATAACTGTACTGTGTGGGTACCACTCTTTAATATTTAATGTTGGTTTCATTCCTAAACGTGTCCATATGACTCACAAATTCCTACTCCAAATTGGAAAGGCTAAGTAAAAAGATCTGATATAAAATGATCATCTGCCTCAGTTATAGCCAGTAATCTAGGTGAGCCTGAAAAAAACATTGCAGAGATGAATATATTCAGTGTTTGAGAACTGTCACATACCTGCTCTGACATTTACAACACACTTTTTATGGATTACCTTACCTCAAAACCAGTGACTGTATAGGGCCAAGAATGGATATTTGCCTCCAAATGTTGCTGATGGGGCTGATCTTTAGCATAAATAAATGGTTTTGATAGGCCAGGCAACAGGTAAAGCTTCACATTTTAGAGACGAACAATCTAGGGCTCACCAGACCCATGCTGTTACATGGCCAAAAGGGACCCAGCTCTGCCTCTTGATATTAATGAAAGGGACACTATTTTTAGTGGTGATGATTATTTTCTTGGCTTGCATTAAGTACGGTGTTCTCGCCCCCATCTTTGCTCCTGCTCTCTCTTAAGGGATTAGTGAAGCAGAATATGATGAGACACTTCATTCTAAATAATAGAAAGAACCATTTAAAAGTATTATTTCTGTCTTATACTTCTCTTCATCACTTTAGGACCTTCTCAATATGATTTTTATTTCAGCATTTACAGTATTTTGTTTTGCTTTGATTACTTCTGAGACGACTTTACCATACTGATTGGTTCATGGTTTGAAAGACTGTCTCTGTGTTGGCTTCATTACAAATCTTGGTCTTCAACTAGTGTCTTTGATTTTAGTCCCTGTCAGGGTATATTGATTTATTCTGCAGATGAATTCCATGGTGTCCTTTCAGTTTTTTTCTACAGAAGTTGTAAAATACTACAGAAAACTCTTCAATATTTGTCTGTAATACAGATTTTGTATTTCAGAAGATTAAAGAAACATTTCTGTATGTTTACTCAAAGGTTAAATTTCTTAAATTAGGCTCCAAATCAAATTCTAAAGGAGATAATGGCAAAACCCTCACTGACTCAATGGAACTAGGATTTTATATCCAACCATCTAGGAGATATCATGTAATATCTAGGAGAAGAAAATTGCTGTAATACTGTTTGGTTTTTATTACTAAGCATTGTGCTTTATGCCTGGAGACTGACCTGAAAACCATCCTTCCAATATCACTATTCCTCTCTGCAGTACTTCCTTGTTATCTAAAATGCATTTTTTAAATCTTTTCTATCATTTTGCCTTTTCCATAGCTACAAAATTTATCCCTTTTTAATCTATCGGGAAAATTTAAATCTAACTTTGAGCGTCTCTCTCTTATGTAACACAACTGCAACAGAACTATTTAACATTGTCTCAACTAGCTTTATAGCCCTCTGAATAGCAACCTTAATATTTTCTTCTAGAGCACTAATCCCTGCATTTTTTTGCTGCCGTTGTTGGTGGATTGGTTTTTGTTTGGGATTTTTTGTTTGTTTGTTTTGGTGGTTGTTGTTTTTTTTTTTTAATTAGTTGCTAGCTAAAAAGTACACCATTAAATTTCCTACCATCCCTGCCCGTTATTCTTCCATTTTCTCCACCATTTTTTTTCTCTATTCCTATGTCAAACCATCCCATTATTTATCCTACTTTCAGGAAACTCACTATCTGAAAATTCTGAATTGAAAGACCAGAGCCAAAGGGTCTGTTTATTATTATGAATCAAAAACCTGACATCTTTTCATAGCTTTGCTGGAAATTTGTACAACAGTAATATATTAATATTTTCACAAGAAACCCCAGTTCTTCCCAGAAAACAGAACCAAGTTGTATTTGATGAGTGATAATGCTCACTGTCACCTTTCTTGTCCATGTGAATACTCACCAATTTCAAAATCACTGTAGAGGCCACACATCATCCTTTTAATTTACTTAAAGGAAAATTTTCTTGGGGAAAATTTTGTATAAAAGATTACAAAATATTTTTTCCTCTTACAGCACTGGAAAATACGGTTCTCTGTCATTGTTCTGTTTCCAGTGCTATGGGATTTTTTTGCCACAATACTGTGTGTTATTACTTTATTAATCATCCTTTTTCCCTTCCCTGGAACATCTATTTTTTTCCTGTAAATGTGCTTCTCAAGCTTTCATCCTGCAATACACACAGCTGGTCATCTTTCTTTTTTGTTGTGTCTAAAAGCAGCCATATGTCATCAGCGTCCCTCTCATGTATATTGAACTTCCTTAGCACATCAGCTTGTCTCTTTGAATGTGTTACCTGATGTCTTTAAAGTGGCAAAACACAGAGAAGTGGGTCCTCCTAATCCTTTGTTCATCAGACCAGCAAAAAGTCAGGAATATGGTAGAGATGGGCTGTTTAGACTCTTGGGCCATATCTATTCTAGCTTTGCTTTTTAATTTCTGCTTGCTTCAGCTCAACTAGCAGAATATGGCTCAAATCAGCTCTATGCTATCCAGTAGTAAGTATGGCTATCCTTTATCGACAGCGAAGCCCAGGTCTACTGAGCACTGGTGTGTTTGGTGTTAGATCATCCATGACAATTCTTATTCTCCAGCTGAGTCTGTCTGTCCAGGGGCTTTATTTGATGCTCACCATTTTTAATACGTGTGGTCCAATGGTGAGCACCAAATAAAGCACCCGGACAAGCAGACTTAGCTGGAGAACTCCTTCTGTAGAATTAACAGAGACGTAACAACAGCTTTTCTGCCCAAAATGTTAGCATCCGTGCTTGAGAACCATTACAATGTACCTGGCAGGATGTACGCGTGTAACAGAGAAGGGTATTTATTCTAGCAGAGTTAGATTGAACAGGTAAGCTTTAATGAAAGTTGGAAACTTTTTTGATTCAGGAGATACCCTTAATCTTTCCTAAAAGCATGTGTAGTAAGCTTGGTTCCGCGGTTCTGTATGTGAAGGTCCCTCTCCTCCTTCACCATTTAGGGTGGCATTATATAGTTAAGAGGTTGAAAAGGTCATGATGGGATGAGATGGGTGATACCTTAGGTAGCTAGGACCATGATTTAAAAGGAGCTCTGACCAGTGCGTAGTCTGTCAGGGGGATATGCTCATAGCCCTTACTGTTACTGTTGAATTTTGAAATTTCTGGAATGTAAGTGGTTTCTCTCCTTCCTAAATGAGTTGCAGTCATCACATAGAATCAGAAATGCATCCATTTTGGAGGTCAGTCCTGTGGCTGAAGAATGGCCTTATCAGCTGTAAGTAGAGAACTAGGTGTTTTGCAGCACTGGTATTTGACCATTCAGTAGCACGGAAGAGTTCATGAGATACCCATGGTTACCTTGGCAATAAAGTGATGAGATAAGCTCAGTAGAATGGGAATTTTTAGAGGTGGTGAGATTTTCAAAGCTCTATTTCCCTTTTTTATGAGTGTTAACTCATTTGTTACTGAGAATCATGTTTAAATGGACTATTAAGGAATGTTTCTAATAGGCTGAGAAAAGTTAAAGGATGTCAGTATATTCCCTAATCCTGCCATTTGTAAGAATCCGTAGCATTTTGTACTTATCATGCTTTTTAAAGGTGAATAATTTAGTCTTTCACCTCCTGATCAGAAACTCCCTTCTGTGTTCCTTCCTCATTTGTTACTGAGAATCATGTTTAAATGGACTATTAAGGAATGTTTCTAATAGGCTGAGAAAAGTTAAAGGATGTCAGTATATTCCCTAATCCTGCCATTTGTAAGAATCCGTAGCATTTTGTACTTATCATGCTTTTTAAAGGTGAATAATTTAGTCTTTCACCTCCTGATCAGAAACTCCCTTCTGTGTTCCTTCCTCTAAATTCAGCTTTCTAAATAAGAAAATGAACTAATCCTGTATGAAATTTTATAACCTGTTCCTCCATCTGAGTGAAATTATTACCTACTCCATTACCTGCTCCTACTATTACCACAAACTCCCAAGCCTAAAACCAAATCCAACTATGCTGGGCATAGGTGGCACTTAAAAACTACTGTTTAGTATAATTTAATTTATTGGAAGAAAATCGACAACATTTATGCAGAAAAAAGCCCCAAACTGTAAAATCACACAGAACAACACTGAAGAGCCATCACTAAACACCTTGCTTTCACATTTGCAATGCATTTGGCCTGAAATCACCATCCTTACATCTTCAGAGAAAAAGGAGCTCTTTGGCACCCTTCTCCCATACCTACCTGTAAATTTAAGGCTGTAATGACACTAGCCTGCAAGAGATTTGGAAAGCACAAAAAGCTGTGACCTGTACCTTTAATTCTCTCAGCTAGTTCCACCCTGATGAAGTGATCTATCATTCATCATTGCTCCCATACTAGAGCAAATATTCCTACAAGAAAGTTTAGGCACTGCAGCAGGGGTGACTGGACTAACATCGCTTGGCCTCCAGCAGTGTACAGACTAAACTATAGCTTTTAGTTAGAGAATATGGAAACTGACAACAAATTATTACTTGTGGTCTTTTTCCAGTTTTCAAGTGCAAACATACCAAAGTTTATTTTAAATCTGAGCCAGTCAGACATTTAGTAATATAGATCAAAGAAGAAACGAAGGCCTCCCATGCTTATTATTTCAATATGATGTCTGTTCTAATAAAGTGTAAGAATGCCTGTGATAGACTAACTAGTAGGAATTTTCTGGTTCTGTAGTTTAGCCTTAAATATATACATGTATTTGTAAATTAATCAGAAACATATTGTCGTGGTTTCAGTTCCTCAGAAAGCTGATTGTTTTCAATCCTTTCTTTAATCTTAGAAATATGGTGGCAGTCTGCCAGCACACTTTCAGATAAACAGTCCACTTCACATTTAAAAGCCGTAGAATCACTGATGTTGAAGGAGAGGGGGGAGAAATCAACAGAAAACAACACTAGTTCTCTCTCTCTCTTCCCCAAAATGTAGAACATTATTTAAATAAGTTAGTGTTGTGCTATTGTCCCTCACTCTTAATTAGAAATAATAAAAGCCATCTGTGCAAGGTGAATTTTGATAAGATCTCGGCTTTTAAGTGTTTGTTGATCTTGTGTGTACCAATTTTCAAATGTCTTAATAGCTCCAGGATGGCTATCACACTGAGTAGGCTCACTGATTTCCATCACGCTCTGTGCTGTTGAATGCAATTCGCTTTATGTATGCTTATATTTCGACTCAAATTTTAAAAACATGCTATTCCTTGCAGTACAATAAGTATTTAACTGGATGGAACTGTTTCCATTCAGAGAAGGGATTTTTTGGGGTTTTTTGTTTGCTTGGTTGGTTTGTTTTTCATAACACCAGCTCCTTGCAGTTTGGGATTAAACACAATTAAAGTGAGGGGTTGTTTTACACGAACTACATACTGGACAGCATTTCTGTGGCTGCTTTCCAGTGACAGGATTTTCTACATTCTCATTTTACCCATTTTCAGGGGCCTGCATTCAGGATAAAGAACTGGCCCCCCAAACCAAAAGGGGAATGCTCAGAAGTGATTGTCTCGAAGCCTGGAAATGGAAGACAGGATTTCTTTTCTTTCAACCTGTGTTTTCAGTCAATTAAAATTTGTACTCGGGGCTTTTCGGTTTGAAGCCACCCCTGTGTCTGTGATGAGCAATCCTTCTTGTTTGTGCAGTCATTCATTATCTCCATTACCAAGAGGAGAATAGAGGACAATTACATTGTTTGGACGAATCAGAGTGTTAGGAGGAGTATTTATCATGGTGGCAGAGTGCAGCACCTGACAGCGCACGATTGATGGCCAGGAATGAGTGTGAGTGGCCAAAGCAGCCTCATATGATGCAAATTACTGACTGTGGATTCCAATTTATCCTGTTCATTTTTCTTGCCTTTGCTGAAGACTATTAGTGGTTTTTGAAGCAGTGAAGGGGTCATTACTAATGTGGGCTAGAAGCAGGAGGGGGAAGGAGGGGAAAAGCCTTCTGTAATTACACAGCCTTCAAGAAAAGGCTGCGGGCCTAGCCAAAAAAGTGTCAACACTTAGCAATCAGAAAAATTTATTTTCATTTTATCCTTAACCCATATTAACTCAACATTATCATCTTTCTTTGTTAATATTTGCAGAATATTAAAAGCTTGACTTCTATATTAATACAGATCTCCTTAACCCTTTTTGCTGTGAACTGATGTTGCTTTGCTAAATGTCAATTCATCAATGGCACTAAACAGTGTCTGCTTTTAAAAGCGTAGATAATAGAAATTTAAATATTCAGCCTTCTTAAAAAACTAATTCCAGATGACTGATTATTTGTGTCTTTTACAGAATAGTAGGT